>NW_006408575.1:15818249-15848091 GCF_000296735.1 Chrysochloris asiatica
ATATATTTAAAAATATATAATAGAAAGGCCTTTTGTTGAGACATGAACTACTTGCATTACCTGGGTTATGAACATCTAACTTACTGAGAGCTTGTACTTGCTCGTTAGTGTTGTATAAATTTTCTTCCACTTTGAAATGTTGAAAGATCTCCCACTTTGAAAGATTGCTGCACATGCAGCTTTTAAATCACTGAAAAGAATTCCAGCCTTTTCTTACATTCAAAACTCTCTGCCATCAAGCTGATTCAGAGTCAAAACAACTCTACAGGGCAGAGCTGAGCTGATCCTCTGAGTTTGGGAGACTGCAAATCTCTACTGGAACACAGTCACATCTTTCTCCAAGTAGAAAATGTGTTTAAACCACTGATCCTGTAGTTAACAGCCCAATACTTAACTCACACCACCTCTAGTGCTCCTTTTCCTTGCACTAACATAAGACTAATAAGAATTGTTTGCACCTCTTCTGATTTACCTACAAATCTGACTTAAAGACCCACCTAGGAGCAGATTTGTTTGTAACTCAGGGACTGCCTGTAATGGATCTTTAAAATTTCTACAGCAATAAAATGGGGATGTTTTTTATATGGTTTGTTTGTTTTTTATTTTGCATACTCTATACTCAAATTTTTCTTGGTCTTACTAGTGAAAATTAATCCTGGCATGACACTGTAAGATAAGCACTGGACTGTTAATTACAAGATTAGAGGTTCAAACCTATCAACTGTTCCTTGGAAAATATATACAGAGTTGTTGTGAGTCATAAATGACTCAATGGAACACAATGTTGTTGTTGTTCTTAAGTGCCACTGAGTCAGTTCTGACCCCTAATGACTGTGTATAGGGTCTCCAAATAGCAGTTATTGAGTTTGAACTGCCGACCTTGCGGTTCAAACTAACTTTATAGCCCAGTGCTTTGGAAATTGAGTTCTATACACAGACTGATTTTCCAAAAAAAGATTTCCCTCTGAGTTGTTTTCAACTTACGGCGATTCCATGTGTTGCAGAGTCAAAGTATTGCATAGGGTTTTCTTGGCTGTAGTCTTTACAATAGCAGATTGCCAGGTCTTCCACAGTGTCACTGGGTGGGTTGGGTGGATTCAATCTGCCCACCTATTAATTAGTAGTCAAGCACAAGCTGCATCAAATAAATGCACAAACTTTAAATTGTTGTTGTTGTTGTTAGGTGCCATCAAGTCGGTACACCCATAGCAACCTTATGCACAGCAGAACAAAACACTGCCCAATCCTGGGCCAACCTCACTACTGTTGCCACATTTGAGTCCATTGATGTTGCCACTTGGCTAATCCATCTCATTGGGGGTCTTCCTCTTTTTCTCTGACCCTCCACCTTACTAAACATGATATCTTTCTCCAGTGACTGGTCCCTCCTGACAATACGTCCGAAGTATGAGAGATGAAGTTTGGCCATCTTGGCCTCCAAGGAGCACTCTAGCTGCACTTCTTCCAATCCCCTCCTTTATGCAAACTATCAAAGGTGACAAAATGTCTCTATTTTAGAGAGCATCCATATTAGGTTAATGTTGGATTCTAACCTTCCTCCTTGGTTGTCTTTAGTTTGTCATTTTATGAGAACCAAGTTGAGGCCTCTGACATTTCCTCTGGAAAGATCTCAGCTAAAGGAGGGGTAGCTTCTTGTCTGCCACAGTTTTAGTTCACTGCCTTTCTTCCAGAGTTACTATAGTTACTGTATTTGCAGTCTTGCTTAAGATGTTTGTAAATAATCCAGGGTTCAGTTCAAAAATCACAAAAGAGGACTGCTTCTCTGCAGAGAAATAACAGAGTGTTACAAAGGTCCCACCCAACATCCATCTCAGACAGTGTTTATTGACTTTATCCCTACAGGGTAATTCTGAAATAATGACATGTTGTTCTAGATTCAAGACTATAGTTAAAGATACACAAGGTACTCTATATACCCCTTGAAAAAAAGACAAAACTACCTTGAATAGAAATTAGATTTTAATAAATTCACTGTCTTAATATGTAAATATATTAAATGTTCACTAGGTTTTGTTTTTGTTTTTTTTTCCTTTTTCTTCCTGGAGTCTATTTAAAAAACAAATGGAAAAAAATTCTGATCTCTGGCTGTTCAGGATCTGAGGAGAGGAAATAGGCCATTCATTTTTGCATATGTATTTTCTGCTAGAACAGTGGCTGTCTTTGAATTCCTGTCTTGCTCTAAAGATTCCTTTCAACTGTAAAGTTTCCTTATAGAATTCTGTTCCTATAAGAACTGGAAATAGACTGAAATCTTTTCTCCAGACATTGTCCGTGGCTAAGGAGCTCTGGTAGCGTAGTGGTTACGAATCGGGCTGCAAACCTTAAGGCCAGCAGTTTGAAACTACCAGCCGCTTCGCGGGAGAAAGATGAGGCTTTCTGCTCCTGTAAAGATTTACAGCCTCGGAAACCCTGTACAGGGTCGCTATGGGTCGGAACCGACTCGACGGCACTTAACAATAACAGCAACAACAAGGAGTCCTGGTGTGCTGCTGTAGGATAAGCACTGGCCTGCTAACCACAAGGTCAGCAGTTCAAACCACCAGCCACTCCTTGGAAACCCTATTCAGGGTTGCTATGAGTTGAAACTGACTGGACAGCACTTAACAATACCAACAACAAAGAGTCCTCATGTAGTGCTGTAGGATAAGCACTGGGCTGCTAACCACAGGTTGGTGGTTCAAACCCACCTGCCACTCCTTGGAAACCCTATTCAGGGTTGCTATGAGTTGAAACTGACTGGACAGCACTTAACAATACCAACAACAAAGAGTCCTCATGTAGTGCTGTAGGATAAGCACTGGGCTGCTAACCACAGGTTGGTGGTTCAAACCCACCTGCCGCTCTCTGGGAGCCCTATAGAGAGTCGCTACAAGTTTCGGAACTGACTTGAAGGCACTTTACAACAATAGGAACAACAAATGTCAACAAACGATTGGAAGGAACCACCAAAGAACAAGAAGCTGAAGAGCTTTATAAAATTATTTTTCATATCCTAACTCAGTTAAAGTTCTGGTATACTCTTACTTCACAATTATGGAGGATGTTGTTATTGTTGCTAGTTGTCATAGAGTCGGCTTTGGCTCCGGCTCATAGTGACTGCCAAAATATGTGGCACCAACCATTCTTCCCGCAGCATTCCACTCAACTGGGCTCGATGGTTCATTGCAATAGCTACACATAATTCAGGCACTATAGTCACAGTTGTGGGCTTTACTAAGGAAGTTAACAGGTTAAAATTCAGGGTCAGAAATGCTCAGGGCACAGTTCTTCCAGTCAGGACAACCTCTCCTCAGCCTTGCCCATCTGTATTGTTAATTGCTGTCATGTCAGTTTTAACTTATAGTAATCCCAGAAAGGGTTTGCAAGGAGTGACTAGTGGGCTTGAATTGCCAACCTTGTGGTTACCAGTTCAGGACTTAGCTTATAGCATCACACCAGGACTCCAAGATCTTTTAGGGCTACTGATAAATGCACACAAGATACACTACTCTACTCTAAGTCTCAGCCTGAAAGCACTCGACTCTTGCTGTGTACAGGAACAGCAAACTTAGTCCTTCTTATGTAAAGTACATGGAGGCACGGTACTCTGCAAGCAAGCCACCTGCCCAGTGTCACTTAGCTTTACTTGCTCTGTGGGTTGGGAAACCCACCACTGTGTCTCATGCTCTGGTTCTTGGTTTTGTTCCTGCTGCTCCTCTGCCATTCCTTCAGTGTCACAGTTTTCTGTCCCTGGGTGTAGAAGATTCAATGTGCAGGGATCTTAGGGTACGAAAGACATGCTCCATTTCTGACTCTTATTCTTTGATGGTAGTGAGATAGCCCCTCCTCTTCTAAGATGGCTCATTTTATACGTGTTATAGCGGTCCAAATTTTTGTAATTACAATTAATTTTGCTGAGATCCACAGCTGAATCATGTCATCTTATCAGTACCTTTTCCCACCTTCTCTTACTCAGACTCAGCTGGGCAAAAATGTTGTTTGGTGGGAGTTTCTACATGATAGCTAGAAGAAACATTCGGTAATTCACTACACCATTGCAACAAAAGGCATAACAACAAAATATTGTCTATTCCCATACCATCTTCATGATTTGTAATGTGTTTGAATCCATTGTAATTGCCTCTAAGTCAGTGCATCTCAATGAAGGGCTCCCTTGTTTCTTTGCCACTCTACCAAACATGGTTTTTTCTAGTAACTGATCCTTCTTGAAGAGTTGTCTATATTGGACCACTTATATCCATAAGGTTTTCATTGGCTAATTTTCAGAAGTAAATTTCTAGGCATTTCTTCCTAGTCTGTCTTAGTCTGGAAGCTCTACAAAACTGACCCTGCTGGTATTTGAAACCTCAGTGACATCACTTCTAGTATCTTAGCATCACACAAACCACCACAGTATGGCAAATTAATAGACAGGTGGTGAATGATCAAGATGCCCATTGCCAATCAGTGGATTCTAACTCCTAGCAACTCAGTAGTATAGAATAGAACTGCTCTATAGGGTTTCTAAGACTGTAATCTTTACACAAGTAGACTTCTACAACTTTCCTCTGGATATCGGCTGGAGAGTTTGAGTCACTAAACTTTTGGATATCAGCTGAACCCTTAAACTCTGTACCACAAGGAGTCTATTATAAAGATTTTGACCTGATTATCCTACTCACAGAAGAATAATAACTAGTTAGCATGTATTTATTAGACATTTATTAAAGAAATGTGCTAGACACTAGGACTGTAGACATAAATAAAATGTGTATACACATACTTTATAGTTAAGGGGGATAAGGCAGAATAAAGTCAAAATTACATTGTAGAGTGATGTTTGCTAGGAAGAAGAAAGTTAGAGGAAATGAAGAGAATGAGAAAATCTACATGGGAGAGTTAATTTAAGTAAGGCTGTTTAAAAGGAATGACATTTTAGTTGCAAAAAGAGTGATATCATGCAACTCAATAAATACGCCTCCAATATCTAAAAGCATGGTTCTTTGGGTCCATTTTGGGTAGGGGCAATTAAAACCGGACCTGCTTCTGTCAAGTCAGTTTTGACTCAAAGTGACTCTATAGGATTGAGTAGAACTGCTCTGTAGATTTCCAAGACTGTTAATATTAACATAAGCAGACTGCCTCATCTCTCTCCTATAGAGCAGCTTGTAGGTTCAAACCACTCACCTTTCAGTTACCAGCCCAACACTAAAGCCACTGTACCATTAGGAAAAAATAGGCCAACATATCTCTATAGCTTTCACAAACTTTATTACTTACCAAAAAAAAAAAAGGAGTTCTTAATGCAATATTCTTATGATAATCATTTTCTTTGATGAATCATGTAAAGGCAATTTCAGATCTGGTTACAAAAGACTTTAGAAATCCTTGCAAGTTTTAAAAATTAGTGCATAATGTAACTCAAGACTGAAAAATTCACTGATGTCAAACCCATTCTATAGTTGACCCAAATAAATAACTCTTGCTTTTTAACACATGACCAGGATTTTCTAAAGATGCTCATCATTGTTGAGAGTCAGTCTCAATTCAAAGCAATGCTGTAAAAGAAGATAGAACTACCTGTAGTATGTCCAAGACTAGCTGCTCCTTGGAAATCCTATGCAAGGTTGCTATGAGTCGGAACCAACGCAAAGGCACTTAACAATCTTTATAGGAACCTATTGCCACATCTTTCTCCTAAAGAATCACTCAAAGGCTTTTTATTAAATATTGACTCAACTGCACTTAATGACAACATATTCATTATTTATAAGTATTTATGTTTCCAAATTACTAGAATTCTGTGATTAAAAAAAAAAAAAAAATTTCCAAGATTATCTATAACTCCCAATCTACACTTAAACATTCTGTAGCGTTTTTGTTGTTGTTAATGAAAAGGTGGTTTTTGTTGTTGTTAAGTGCCTTCGAGTCAATTCCAGCTCATAGCGACCCAGTATACAGTGTCTGATAAACAACTGATGGGTTTGAACTGCTGACCTTGTGATTCACAGTTACTAAACCTGAATTCCTTTGGAAATGTGTGAGATTTAAAGTGTGGTCACTGTGAGTCGGAATTTGATGGCACCTAACATAAAGAAACAAGGATTAGACGAAAATACAAGTGTGGCAGCGGTAGTGAGGTTGGCCCAGGATCGGACATTGTTTCGTTCTGCTGTACATGGGGTCTCTATGAGTCGGTTCCGACTCGATGGCACCTGACAACAACAACAACATAGCCAACTAAGCTCTGGTAGCGTAGTGGTTACGAATCGGGCTGCGAACCTTAAGGTCAGCAGTTCGAAACTACCAACTGTTCCGCGGGAGAAAGATAAGGCTTTCTGCTCCCGTAAACATTTACAGCCTCGGAAACCCTGTACAGGGTCACTATGAGTCGGAACCGACTCCACGGCACATAACAACAACAACAACAACATAGCCAACTGAAGAAGTCTTGCTAGCATAATGGGTTAGACATTGGGCTGCTAATCTCAAGATCAGCAGTTTGAATTTATCAGCCATTCCTTGGGAGAAAGATGAGGTTTTTGCTACTGAAAAGATTTACAGCCTCAGAAACCCTATACAGGGCCACTATGAGTCAGAATTGACTTGATGGTACACTGAGGCAGCAGCAGAAGCAAAACCAGCTAAATATTTATTGACTCTCAATGATACATAAATTTAATTCACCATATCTATCTATTAGGACTTCAAGTTTCAATTTACTTGAGTCTTGGTGTTAGTCCTTTTTTCGTTCATAATGTTACAATACCAAAAATATTGGATATTGGGACCTTGATCACCATTCCTTCCACAAGACATCGTAGTGGTCCATTACTCTGATGACATTATGCTGATTGGCCCTAGTAAGGAAGAAGAATCTAGACGATTTATCTAGACTATAGCGTAGTGGTTACGAATCACGCTGCAAACTGCAAGGTCAGCAGTTCGAAACTACCAGCTGTTCTGCAGGAGAAAGATGAGGCTTTCTGCTCCCATAAAGATTTACAGCCTTGGAAACCCTGTACAGGGTCGCTATGAGTGGGAACCGACTCCACTGCACATAACCACCACCACCACCACCACTGATAAAACATATGCATACTACTGTTGTTGTGTGCCATTGAGTCAGTTCCAACTCATAGCAACCCTGTATAGATTTTCTGACAGCATCTGGTGGGTTTGAACTGCTGACCTTGTAGTTATGAATTCAGTGCTTATGCTACAGTACTACACCAGGACTCCATGTTTGCTTTGATGCTGTTGTTAAGTGGTTGACTTGAACTGCCAGTATTATCAGTCCAGTGCTTGTCCTACAGCACCAAATAAAAAGGGACAAAGGAGAAATGAGACTTCAATATTTGAGATACTTCCTTCTCCCTTGCCTCATTCCTATAAGACTTGGGTGTATAGACAGACAATCTTCCTTAATGACACCCTACATGATCCTGGCTCAAAGCCAATCTTGTTTTATTCCAATTATAACCTTTTCATAACAAAGAGTAATGTGAATTTAGAAAAACAAGTTGACATCAATTTTACCTGAAACAAGTTCAGAGAAACAAGAAGGGATTTAAAAAAAACGAAATCAGCCAATGGATGTCATTATGTCCCTTGGTCCAGAATTTTCCTTAGTTTGTTAGAATTTTCATAAAGGATTTTGTTGTTATTAAGTGCCTTTGAGTCAGTTCCAACCCATAGTGACCCTTCATTGGGTTTCCAGGAGTGGCTGATGAACTTGAACTGCCGACCTTGTGGTTTTTGCAGTCCAGCACATTAACCCACAGTGCCACACCAGGATAAAAGATACCAAATTCAAATATATTTTATTGTTGTTAAGTGCTGTTGCATCCAGTTCCAACTTACAGCAACCCTGTATAGGGTTTCCAAGGAGCATCTGGTGGATTTGAACTGCCAGCCTTGTGGTTAGCCATCTACTGCTTATCCTACAGTGAATATATTTTATAGGGATCCCTTTATTAAGTCCTAAACAGGACAGAGACAAGATAAAGGCAAACCATGTGGATCAGGGAGACCATCAGCATGAGGCCGTACTGATGCCCAAAGTATTCACAGTCACATAGCTAATTATAGAAGATGGAAAACAAAAGAAATTCATCACAAAATTGTGATTGGTCACAGATCAATTCATCACAATCACTGGCAGGATTAGGGAAGCAGAGGGGGCCATGATTGGGATACATACACTATTGCAGATTAGAAAAATTCACAGGGTTGGTTCTGGGGCTCTCTGACCAGGTTTGTCAGGGTATGACTCATGACCATTGGGCTCTGGTACCCCAATTTCCATTAAAGACACACCAAAGCAATTCCCTGGATTGGCTAGAGGAATCTTAGTAATATACTTTCAAATACACTCTGCCCAAGGGCAAAACTTTTACATTTTCTGTTAGTGGTCAGAAAGAACTCAATGGAGGCTGCATTTATGTGCAGACTCACAATGGGTTTAGGACTCCCAATGTATTCCATAGCCTTCTATAAACCAAGTGCTCAAAATTTCAGTTCTAATACAGAATATAATTGAAATGAGAGAGTGACACAGACCTTGGGAAGAACTAGATTATTTTTCCTGATTTTCTTGCTGTGCTGATCCAAAGGTTATTTCCTTGTGTGAGGATAAAGTTTCACATTAAACACTCACATTCACATCAACGTAGCTCCAAAACTCAAGACAACTTTTATATAGAACAAAACTGAACTCTGCCAGGGCCTGCACCACATTCACAATCATTGGCGCATTTGGGTCCATTGTTGCTGTTGTTGTTAGGTGCCATTGAGTCGGTACCGACTCATAGCGACCTTATGCACAGCAGAACAAATACTGCCCGATTCTGTGCCACCCTCACTACTGTTTCCATGCTTGAGTCCATCGATGCTGCCACTTGGCCAGTCCATCTCATTGGGATCTTCCTCTTTTTCTCTGACCCTCCACCCATAGTGGTGGCTATTGTGTCAGTCTCAATGAGGGTTTCCCTCATTGTAGTTTACTTTCTACTTTGACAACTGTCTTAGGCCAGGTTTTCTAGAGAAACAAAACCAGTGATATGTACATAGCGGTGGTGTGCTATGGAGTTGTTTCTGACTCATAGCAATCTTGCATAGGGTTTCCGAGCTATAAATTTTTACAGGGATAGAAAGCCTCATATTTCTCCCACAGGGTGGCTGGTAGTTTCAAATTGGTGACCTTGAGGTTAGCAGTCCGACTCATAATCACCATGCTACCAGGGCTCCTTGGTATGTATGCAGAGAGAAGTTTATTATCAAGGAAATGTATATGTACAGAGAAGTTTGTTATGAAGGAAATGGCTTACAGTTGCAGAGTACCAGGTCCTGAGTGGAATAGAGAGAGACAGAGACCCTCCCTGGTGTCCATTATAATGGGAGCAGGCTACACCCTCCACTCATCAGCGTTACCTGTGCATGTATTAGGTTCCATCACCATGGGAATAAACACATCTTAATTTCTTAACAACAACTGCTATGTTGTTGTTTTTGTCAGGTGCCATTGATTCTGAACCGACTCATAGCGACCCCATGCACAGCAGAACAAAACAATGTCCAATCCTGGGCCAACCTCACTACCGCTGACACACTTGACGACATCCTTCTCCAGCGACTGTTCCCTCCTGACAATATGTCCAAAGTATTAGAGATGAAGTTTAGCCATCTTGGCCTCCAAGGAGCACTCTGGCTACACTTCTTCCAAAACAGATCTATTGGTTCTTTTGGCAGCCCATGGCACTTTCAGTATTCTCCTACAACACCACAACTCAAAGGCATCAATTCTTCTACGATCCTCCTTATTCACTGTCCAGCTTTCGCATCCATATGAGGCTATTGAAAACACCATGGCCTGGGTCAGGTGCACCTTAGTCCTTAAGTTGACATCCTTGCTCTTCAACACTTTCAAAAGTTCCTGTGCAGCAGATTTGCCCAATGCAATACGTCGTCTGATCTCTTGACTGCTGCTTCCGCAAACGTTGACAGTTGATCGAAGAAGAATGAAGTCCTTGACAACTTCAATCTTTTTTCCGTTGATAATGTTGTTTATTGGTCCAGTGGTGAGGATTTTTGTTTTCTTGACATTGAGATGCAATTCATACCGAAGGCTCTGTTCTTTGATCTTCATCAGTAAATGTTTCAAGTCCTCTTCACTTTCAGCAAGCAACTGCTATACACTTCTGGAAATCCTGGCCTAGTCTAGTTAACACAGAATTCTAACCATTATACCAACCATAATGCCCTTTTCTAGTGACCGGCCTTTCTTGATGACATGTCAGAATGTCTTGCCATCATGGATTCTAACGAGCATTCTAGTGGTGTTTCTTCTAAGGCTGTTTTTTCAACTCTTACCATAAACATCTCTTTCAAAAGCTTTTTTGACACGCTTGGCATGGCCCCCTTACTATAAATATACACAATACCCTACATTCTTTTTTTTTCTGACTCACTGACGGAGATGTCCTCTAGATTTACTGTTGCCTACAATGTTCAGATTAGGTGGGTCATTAAAAATCCATTCTGCTTAAAGTGTGTGCTTGGCCAGCAAAAACATCAGTAACTTCTCCTTCCACATTCATGAAGGAAAATTATCAAAGTCCTCTGTAGCTTCTAGTTTTTCCCAAGCATTTGTTAACCCCATCCATCCCTTTCCTTTTCAATCCATAACAAGAAGTTACTTCCAAAAGAGAATTTTCCATTTCTCTTGTTTTTATCAGCAGTTTCAAAATTTGAGATTCCTTTTTCATCCAGGGGTTGTACAATAGTCATGCTCCAGCAGAATGAACTTGAAGTGTGTACCCTATAACTCCTGTTCAGCTCCTATTCATGATCTCAGCCATTGTTGTAGAAATGCCAAGTTTTCTTTCATCCTTTCTATTCACAAAGGAAGATGAGCTTCCAATTCTTTGGGATTTTTGTCACAAATATAACCTGGCTCATTAATGATAAATTTCCTTTCCTGGTGCCTGAGCTTAGACACATCCATTCCAGAATGACAAAACACAGAAGAATTTGAATTCTTTGACAGTCCAAGTGCCATACCTTTCACCTTGAATAGAAAATAGATGCTAATAAATTCAGGGTCTTAAAAATGTGAATTATAGTCATTTCACACTTCATGGCAGCTTCATGCTGAAGAAATAACTAAAAACTTAATTACGATGCCTGTCCCTTCTTTAAGCGCAGTTGACAGTCCTCTGATAGACTTTGGCAAATGACATCTGAGGAAAGGGTTGAGAAACTAATTAGTTATTCATGATGGAAACTATTGACTGTATGTTGATTAAAAAGAAATGTTGACACCCGTCCTAATGTGATGCCTCTGTCTATTAGTTTCGGGATCTCCCTGTGGTCCTCTTGGAAAGCTCTTAGGGAAATGATGAAAATGTCCTTCAGTTTTGGAATGCAGATGGATAGAGGAAATCTGTGTAATGAGTGGAATTAAATTGGAGAGCACAATGACTGGGCTACACTTTGACATTTGTGAAACAACAGTAATGGATTGGATACCACCCACTTTTACTCTTGTGAAGTTATTGGTATTTCAGTTGTTCATTCTAAAGCTAGAATTCAGGTTTTAGAGGATGATCCATGGAGGGTTTTATCTCCTACTACACAATAATCTCCTAGCTTGAGCCATGTAATAACTAAATTAAGTGACCAGGTAAAGTCACAGTACCCATCTCTGTGCAAGGTATGATATTCCTACTAAAAGATAATTTTGCTCTTTATTCCAATGACCTGAAACAACTAAGGAGTGAAGGGGGCAGAGTGAAAAGAGAAACAAATCAATTATTGAAAACTGCTTCCAGTGCTGAACTGGTAGTGTCATCTATGACAGTCTTGACATTCCCCTCATAGAGAGACTCAAGGTAAGGCTAGTCTTTCAGAACAAGACTGTAAAAGAGGTCTGTCAAACATCCGACTGGGAAGATTTTAGCTAAATGACTTTTCAGATATGCTGTAATATGAAGCTTCTAAAACTCAGGATTCAAAGTGTTGCTCATGGAAATGATTTTAACAAGGACTTCTTGTTAAGATTCCCTGAAAAAATTGTATTCATTGAATATACCTACTGGATTCCTTTTGATTCCTTGTATTATAAGTTGTTGGGGACAATTCAGGTTCTTATAGTACTTTATATATAAATTTCAAAGCATTTTAATATGTATTCCTTTAGAAACTCTTTTTGTGGAAGAGGAGGAATTCACTTCATTCCCATTTTACAGATGGGAATATGATGGCTTACGATGAAACACCTCCCTGTTTGGAATAATGAATGGACTCTCTCCTTTCTGACATCTCAGTAAGATTTTAAAGTATTAGTATGTAGGGCAGAAGCTCAGTCAACTAGCAGCAGCAGAAGGTAATGGTGTCAAGAAGAGCCCTGAAGTCAGATGAATAGAAAATGAATCCTAGTTCTGTCACCTGCTGGGGTGTGATTCTGGGCAAGGTTAAAACCACTTTCAGTCACAGTTCCTTTATTTTTATAAAGGGGGTAAGAACATCACCAAACACACAACACCTGTGTGAAGATTAGATGACATGACGTCTAATTCAGACATGACACAGAAGTTAAATCTTAATAAATATTAATTTTAGGGTCTTTTTTGTTGAGGCAACAGATTGTTACTTATTCTTGAGAATGGTCAAATCTGTCCAGTAGCTGGCTTTTAGTAATCAGCAGCAACAGATTAATAGCCAACTTTGTACAAGTCAATATCATCAAGCTAATAACAAAACAAGTACTATCTGATTAATTTCCCAAGTTGGTCATAATATTAAATGTGAGCTTTAACCTCACTTAAATAATTTCCTTGTAGCAAAGATATTTTCCATCAACAATAGGGAAGGATTGGAGGCAAAGCTTTCCTAATGGGAGGCAAACAGAGAAAAAGAATACTGTAGAGACAGAATGAAATGGCAAGCATTATGGTTATGAATGAAAAGTTTAGTTTTTAGGCACTCACATTGCAAAAGACTTTTTTTGTTTGTTTAATTGTGAACTGAGTGATAGTTTACTTGGCAGGATATCAGCTTTACACCATCATTTCATTGCAATGATTACAAGCTCCTCCATGCTTCCATTCCCTCTGTTTTTCTTTCTTTTTTTTTTTTTTTTTTTTTTTTGGTGGGGTGGGATGGGGACATATACACAAAAACACTCAGGAATATATAATAACTCAAACAGTGGAAAGGCACATTCTGCAAGCCTCCAGTACTCAGTATTTCTCTTTCCATGAGTCTAGAGTCCCTAGCTGCTCCCTCTCTCCATGTCCTCATCTCTGCCTCCATCTCTGGTGTCACTGCTTCTCTGGATAGGGTCCTGCATTCTGCTTGTGCTCTTCTCCCTTGATGGTCCTAGGGTCCTCTGTTTCTGGACTGTAAGATTAACTACTCCCCCATTTTTGTTACAAAACTTCTATCTGTACAATTGTGACAGTTGCAATTTGTCATGATAATGATTACTCACCATTGAATCATAAGAATCTTATCCCCATCTCTTTTTACCACACTCATCTAGACAGAAGGAAAGCTATTCAGTGGGGACTCTATCTTCCCCTACACACTCTTAAACTAAACTCCCTCTTGAAGCCCTGTAAGCCAGTGACTTTGTGCTTTTATCTTCCCTTCATTTTAGGTAGCCAATGTCTACGTTGCCCATCCCTGTGTACCCTGATACAGAGGAGATAGGATTGATACTTGATGTGAAGACTACTTCCATCTCTGTTGGTATTTAAGCTACTACATCTTTGAGTATAAGAAGCTCTGGAGCATAGTGGTTACGGAATCAGGCTGTGAACCGCAATGTCAGCAGTTTGAAACTACCAGCTGTTCTGTGGGAGAAAGATGAAGCTTTCTGCTCCCGTGAAGATTTACAGCCTCAGAAACCCTGTACAGGGTTGCTATGAGTCGGAACCGACTTCACAGCACATAACCACCACCACATCTGAGTATAGGTCAAGTTCATCAAATTTTAGCAATTTACCCTCATTTCCTTTAACAAATTTATTTTTTTAAATTTATTTTTAATCTTCCTCTAGTTGAGTTCTCATTATCAAGCCATTGAGGCTTGGTCAAATGAATACTATCTATCTGCAAGTTTGGGTGTTCTTGTGTGTCTCTCCTCACTGCATATCAGCTGGATACTTGACTGTAAGCTCTAGCCCTCCGTGGCTGTGTCCTTGTCCATGTGCTCAGGAGTCCCCAGGTCTCACCACACTTTGGACCAACCGGCCTTTTCACTCTTCTCTCTCATCTCAAGGTCATTGGGAGTCTATGGAACATGGTTGAACTCAGCCCATTTCTTCATTGCTGCCTTTCCCCCTCTTCCGCTTACCAGTAGCCCAATGTGGTTACCAGCAAGCTTACATGCCTGCTCATGTGTTGCTTTTGAGTTTCAGTCTTGGACGTGGTGCAAAAGACTTTTGAATGGTTTCTGAATCTAATAGTAGAATGATGACAGATGGAGTAGAAATGTTTAAAAATGGATAAGAAAGCCCCTGGGTGGCACAGTTTGCACTTGGCTGCTAACTAAAAACTTGGCAGTTCTAATCCACCTAGAGATGCCTCAGAAAAAAAGTTTGGAATTATTATCTATGTATGGATTCCCATGAGTTCGTGTTGACCAAAAAGTAACCAATATACATAAAAAAACAACAACAACAGAGAAAAATAGCATTTAATGGCCCAAATGTTTTAAAATCCACTAACTCAAATACTATAATGACCAAAATGCTCTCTTTCCTGGCTCCTTCAGTTATTTGTAAAAGGGAGATGGAAGTTTAAATTAGCTTCCCTGGAGACCAGGCCAAGCAGAAACCCCTTGAAACATGATGCTTTGTCTGGGTGCATTTCACTCTAATGTAGACTGTTGCTAGGAATCAATAGGTCTCTCATCACCATAGCATGAAAATGAGATTATATGTTCAACTCTAATGTTGTGGTTTTTTAACCTTTTCAAATAGAATATTTTGTATCATATTAAAGAATACTTATTTTTACATACATGCATAAACTTTTTGATCCTCTATTAAACTGCACCCTTAAGAATTATGTTATTTCCTTCCCAAAAACAATGTAATAAGAGCTTATTTTTCTCATAATTTTTGGGTAATAATTATTAGGTAGACATTACTATAGCCATTAAAAGCAGACTCTAGCAGCATTTTTCAGAGGACTGGCATCATTTGAATAGACTCTACTAATAAGATCTAGTTGGTGAATTGCACACAGGTCAAAATGCTAGTCCTGTGGGCTCTCTGTGGCAGGACTTAAAACACAATTAAAAGGTTTCAACCTGGACCTCATGGCAAGCTAAGCAGTGCTAACTCAGTTCACCAATACATCATGTCTTATCTTCAAAGCTTGATGAATCCTGGAGATACAGCCTATGAAATAGAACATTGGGAAGCAGCTTAAGAGTGCCAGTTAACAAGATACATCCATCCTAAAAGCCTTGAAACTATATTGCAATTGTGTAGGTACGGTCTAATCAATTCTGACTCATAGCACCCTGTGCAGAACAGAAAGAAACACTACCTGGTTGGACACCTATCTCATAATCGTTGTTAAGCTTGAGCCCATTGCTGCTGCCACTATGCCAGTTCATCTCATTGGGGGTCTTCCTCTTTTTGCTGACTTTCCACTTTTTCAAGAATGATGTTCTTCTCCAGGGTCTGGTCCCTCCTGATAATATGGGCAAAGTATGAGAAATGAAGTCTGGCCATCTTTACTTCTAAGGAACATTCTGGTTGTACTTCCAGCACAGATTTTTTTTGTTCTTCTGGCAGTGCGTATAACCTTTAATTTTATTCTCCAACACTATAACTCAGATGCATTGATTCTTTTATCATCTTCCTTATCCACTGCTCAACTTTAAGATTCATATGAGGCTCTTAAAAATAATCATGGCTTGGATCAGGTACATTTTCAGTCCTCAAGCTGATATCTTTGCTCTTCCATGCTTTAAAGAGGTCTTGTGTAGCATATTGCGTAATGCAATGCATTGGTTAATTTCTTGACTGCTCCTTCTGTGAGTATTGATTTTGGATCCACACAAAATGAAGTCTTTGACAACTTCAGTTTTTTTTTTCAAAATTTATCATGATAGTATTTATTGGTCCAGTTGTGAGGATCTTTAATTTATTTACATTGAGGTGCAATTTGTACTAAAGGCTGTAGTCTTTGGACTTCAGCAATAAGTATTGTAAGTCCTTTTTACTTCCAGCAAGCGATATTAGATATGTTGTTAGAATCTGTACATTTCAGCTCCTGAGGAATCTAGTTGCACCTAATAGACTAGCAATGTAAATATAGTCTAATGAATGCATTTCTTCCACAGGCATTTGAATGCCTGTATGTATATGGCGTATATGCTAAGGATATAGTGATAAACAAAACAGATGTAGCCCCTACACTCATAGATTTTGTGTTCTAGCAGGGGAGTTCTTGAATACCCAGCAAAGTGATCAGTATTTATTAAAGTTTGGTGCCTAGCACCAGCCTAGTTCCTTTGTGTACCTTTGTTTATTCAATCCTTACATAAGCAAAGCTCCTTTTAGAGGAATCAGTGTAATAATTTTCATTTTATAGTTGAGAAACCAGACTCATAAAGGGTAACAGATTAAAGGGAGGTGAGAAAGCCGAGGAAAAAATATATCTCACATTTACCTGCTGTTAGCTTCTACTTTTCCTGCTAAATTGTCCCATCAGGCAAAAGGAATCTGCTCTCAGAGGACCAACAGAATTTTGGCATCTATATTTCAGTTCTTATGACTTCTATTGTGTGTATGTAGAAAGGCTTTCAGACTGTCTAAACAGAAGTCAGCTAAGTACATAGTAAGGAAAGTCCTTGGTAGAGCTCTCTGGCCATTCTGAAACTAAAATTCTGCTCCAGTGTCTCTTACTGTAATATCTATCACTACAAACACTATCACATCATGAGAAAAATTTTTGAAAACATGTATAAACAAGATTTACTTTTAAGTCACAGGCCTTATCTCAAGGCAGAGATTTGTGACAGCCAAGTAGAAAGAGTGAAACCGAGCCGCTAGACTTTGTCACCTTTTGCATTGTGTAATTATGATTCATTTTTTTCATTTGTTCCTTGTTTATCTCCCTTACTGCATTGTTAACACTAAGCTAGTGATTCGCAACTTGGCTTCATATTAGAATCAACTGTAGAGCTTAAACTTTTTTCTTTTCTTACTACCCCCCACCCGCCCCGCCCCGCCCCCATTCCTGGTTTTTGTCATCCAGAACAATTAAACCAGAAAGTGTCCCTCAGATGACTCCATTGTGTGCTCCAGGTTGAGAACTAGGGTTCTAGGAGGACAGAAATGGTGTCACATGTCTTCATCTCTGTATTCACACTGTGTATTATAAACTGCGTAGCAGAACCTAGCACATTAGTGGACGCTCAGCAAATGTTTGCTTAATATGTGGGTCACTAGAGAGATGGGCTCTGGTAGCGTAGTGGTTACGAATCGAACTGTGAACCTTCAGGTCAGCAGTTCGAAACTACCAGCTGTTCCACGGGAAAAAGATAAGGCTTTCTGCTCCCGTAAAGATTTACAGCCTCGGAAACCCTGTACAGGGTCGCTATGAGTCGGAACCGACTCCACGGCACATAACAACAAGAAGAGAGATGGTTGAGTAGAGTGAGTGGACAAAGAAACCAATGATTCTGGTTCATTAGAGTTAATTCTTAGAATTACTACTAGATGATAGTTTACAGAATTTCTCTTCTGACAATTTGTTGTACTGTGTTGACTTGAATGGTACTGTGATGCTAGAAACTATGCCATCAGTATATTAAATACCAACAGTGTCACCCATGAGGGACAGCATTCAGCAGAGCTCCTACACTAAGGCTGACTAGGAAGAAGGAGAGGCAGATTACTTCTGAATGCTTACTCACTGAAAATCTTATGAATAACATCAGAACACTGTCAGATACAGTACCAGAAGGTGAGACATTATGAATAGCAACAGAATATTGTCAGACATAGTGCCAGAAGATGAGCCCCTAAGGTTGGATGGCACTCAAAATACAACTGGAGAAGAGCTGATTCTTCACAGTACAGTTGACCATAATGGCATAAACAGAGTATAGTTTTTGGGACATTAATTTGCTCATGGGGACACAGTGAAGAATGAAGAAAAACAGCTGCAAATATTAATAATAAGAACATGAGATGTGTGAATTATGAACCTAGGAAAATTGGAAGTTGTCAAAAATGAAATTTAATGCATAAAGATCGATATTCTAGTCATTTGTGAGCTGAAATGGACTGGTATTGACCATTTTGAATCAGCCAATAACAGGGTTTACTAGGTAGGAAACAACTAATTGTAGAGGGATGTCATTACAATTGTCATCAAAAAAAGCATTTCAAGATCTATCTTGAAATACAATGCTGTCTGTGATAGGATAGTATCCATACGCCTTCAAGGAAGAAGAGTTAATGTCACTATTATTCAAATTTATGCAACAAGAACTAAAGCCAGTGATAATGAAATTGAAGAATTGTGGCACTGTGGGTTAATGACCTGGACTGCAAGGTCAGCAGTTCAAACTCACCAGCTGCTCCTCAAAAACCCTGTGCAGAGGCACTATGAGTCATATCGGTACTTAACATCAACAAGCCAACTTCTTCAGTCAGAAATTGATCAAACATGCAATCAAGGTGTATTGATAATTACTGGTGATTGGAATGCAAAGGTAGGGAACAAAGAGGAAGGATCAGTAGTTGGAAAATATGATCTTGGTGATAGAAAAGATGCTTGAGATCACATGACAGAATTTTACAAGACCAAAGGCTTATTCATTGCAAATATCTTTTTTAAACAACATAAAATATTACTGTACACGTGGACCTTGCAAGATGGAATATACAGAATCAATATGACACCATCTGAGGGAAGAAATGGTGAAAAGCTTAAATCATCAGCCCAAACCTAGCTAGGGGCCAGCTGTTTAACAGACCATCAATTGCTCATATACTAGTTCAGGCTGAAGTTGATGAAAATTAAAATGAGTCCATGAGAACCCAGATATGACCTAGAACATATCCTACCTGAATTTAGAGAGCATCACGAGACCAGATTTGATTCATTAGACAATAATACTGAAGAACAACAGTGCTATGGGATGACATCAAGAACATCATACAGGGTGCCAGCTAAAGATTGCTGCACCCATGCTAGTTGAGCAGAGGATATTGTGAGCGCCTGGCATAGCTGAGGACGACCAGGGAAGGAATCGGCTGTAGAGAAAAGAGCATAAGACCCCAATATGGAAAATCATGAGCCAGATACTATAAAGGAGAACTCAACTCTTGGTCTCATAACCGGAAAAATTAACCAACTTCCAGAAGTAGACAAGAACCTACTTGAAAATGGATAAATACACAAAGGTGAGTCAAAAATTATCTGCACTCTGACTGTAGAATTTATTTTAATCAACTTTTAGAAATGACACATACATCTGTTTTCTATATCATTTCCTTGCTTTTCAATCATCTTTATCCATATGTCAACAAGTTTTCATCTTCCCTTATGAAAAAATGTTTTAGGTTGAGCTGGCAGCCACGGATGCACGACTGTCTTCACTTTATCAGAGGTGAATCTGCATCCTTGAAGGGCTGCTTTCACTGGACAAAACAGGTGAAAGTCCCATGGAGTAAGATTAGGACTGTACAGAAGATGCTTTAACATCTCAAAGTGAGGTTTTTGCAGAGTGTCAGTATTATGCGTAGAGGTGTGAGGTCGTGCAATTTCACGCAAGATCACAACACCCTTATATAACAGTCTTCTGCATTCAATGGGAAGTTTAGGTTTCACCTCTTTAGTCAGCATTTCACTGTAATGAGTACTGTTGATTGTTGAACGTTTCCCATGATAGTGTTCCAGTACTGGCCCTTGAGAATCTCAGAAACAGTTTTCCAGCTGATGGTTGATTTTTGAACTATTTCTTAGTTGAGGATTGAGAAAGTTTCCATTCCATATTTTGCTATTTATTCCCAGGCTCATAGTGATAAACCCATGTCTCATCACCAGTAATGATTTTTTAAAAGAAACTTTTACCTTCCTTGGAATATCAGTCCTATTTTTGTTTACAGATATTCAAACGCTATCGTTTATGCACTTTTGTGAGTTGTTTCAGTAGCCATTTCTCACAAACTTGTCAAAACTCAAGTATACGATACATTATTTCATAGGCAGAGCAATGGCTGATTTTTACATAATCATTGTCGCTCATCTGTTCGACAGAATCATTTCACATGCACACTCAGTCATGGACATGGACAGGTGTTCTAATATAACCAGAGAGCAAATAATTTTTGACTCATTGGACTGAATGCTGTTCTCTGTGGCCTAATAGCAAACAGTCGTTTTTGACTACATCTTAAAGGTGACACAGGCTCAGATAGCTTGTGGCTTCAAATGGCAGTGATTCTATTTTGGTAGCGCAGGTATCTTACAAAGGCTTTGTGAGTTTCCCTTTGAGCACAGGTAATTTGAGCTGTGAAGCTTGGCCTAGATTAGTTTGTCTTGTTTTCAGTGGTCTTAATCCTATAATCTTGGTTATATCTATGAACGGTGCCCTAACAAACAGGTATACCTCAGCCCTGCTACCATAGGAAGGAAACATCTTAACCTACTAGATCAGAATTTTTAAACCTGTCTTTAGAAAGATGCTATTTCCCATTTTGCTCCAGACTGTGTTCACAGCATACCTGGGGTCTAGACAATACAAACTGCTCATAAAAGCCCATCAGCTACCCAAATCAGGCCTAGAAACTCCTTGTGTTAAAACAAATGTTGTTTGTTGTTTAGTGCTGTTGACTCAGTTCTGACTCATAGCAACCCTGTATAGGATTTCCAAGGAGTGGTTGGTGGATTTGATCTGACAACTTTATGTTTTACTGTCCAAGTGCTGATCATACAGCACTACACCAGAACTCAAAAACAAATACATACACAAAAATAAAATGATTCAAAAAAATCATACAGGAAGAAAGAAAAAAGTCATTTAAAAGACAAGAAAGCACCAAAATGGATGTCAGAAGAGACCGTGAAACTTGCTCTTGAGAATAGAGAAAGTAAAGGAAATAGAAGAAATGAGTAAGTAAAATAGCTGAATAGAAAATTCCAAAGGGCAGCTCTAGGAGACAAAATACTATATTGAAATGTGCAGACCGCAAGTTAGAAAACAAAAAGCCAATAACATGCTCAGCATTTCTCATGCTGAAAGAACTGAAGGAAAAATTCAATCCTCATTTTGTAATACTGAAGGATTCAATGGGCAAAATATTGAATGATTCCAAAAGTACCAAAAGCTGGAAGGTATGCACAGAGTCACTATGCCAAAATGGTTGGTGTTCAACCGTATTGAGACATAGCATATGATCAAAAGGAACAGTCATTTTGAACAGAGCCAGGGGATACTGAGTATTGAAGGAAGAAGTCCAAGCTGCACTGAAGTCATTTGTAAAAAACAAAACTCTGAGAACTGACTGAATACAAATCTAAAATCTTACAACAAACTGATGCAGCACTGGAAGTGACCACTCATTAATGCTAAGAAATTTGGCCAATTGATTTGAAGATAATCCATATTTGTGACCATTCAAAAAAGGTGGCCCAACAGAATGCGGAAGTAATTGCACAATATTGCTCATATCACATGGAAGTAAAATTTTGCTGAAGAGAACTAAAAAATGGTTGCAACAGTACAGGAACTGGGAACTGCCAGAAATTCAAGCTGGATTCCGAAGAGGATGTGGAACAAGAGACATCATTGCTGATATCAAATGGATCTTGGCTGAAAGCAGACAATATCCAGAAAATGTTTACTTGTATTTTATTGAGTAAAGGCTTTCGACTGTGCAGACCCTGACAAACTATGAATAACATCGTGAAGAATAGATATTCTAGAACACTTAATTGGGCTCATGAGGATCCTGTACATATACCAAGAGACAGTCATTTGAACAGAGCAAGGCGATACTGAGTATTTTTAAATCAGGGAAGGTGTGTGCCAAGGTTACATTCTTTCACCATACTTATTTAATCTGTCTGAAGAGCAAATAATCTAAGAAAGTGGAATCTATGAGGAAGAATGTGACATCAGGATTGGAGCAAGACTCATTAACATCCTGTGATATGCAGAGGTACATGCAACCTTGCATGCAAGAAGTGAAAAGGACTTGAAATACTGATGAAAATCAAAGACCACACACAGTATAGATTACACCTTAATATAAAGAAATGAAAGATGCTCCAATTGAACCAATAAATAACGTCATGATAAATAGAGGGTTTCCAAGGAGCAGCTAGTGAGCTTGAACCACTGACCTTACTGTTGAAACCGACCTTGCAGTTCAATGCATTAACTCACAGCACCACACCAGGACTCCAGTGCATATCCTATGTTGTTGTTGCTATGTGGCGTGGAGTCGGTTATGACTCATAGTGACCCTGTACAGGGTTTCTGAGGCTGTAAATCTTTACAGGAGCAGAAATCTTCATCTTTCTCTCAAGGAGCAACTGGTAGTTTCAAACTGCTGACCCTGAGGTTAGCGGCCTGATTCGTAACCACTACATTGCCATAGCCTTCCTTAATAATACAGTAATCTCCAGTCTTGGCACACACCCATTTAGACAGTACAGGCAGCCCTTACATCAAAGGTAATAGCTCATTATTATTTCTTCAGTGAATTGTATTTGTCTGAAAGATGCAAAGATAACAAAGAGGAAATTATAGTTTGTGTGGAGTGATATGATTGCTTGTGAACCGAGCAATAAAAAGGAACTCTACAGGAGCAATTGAGATTTCCCTCACTGCCCTCCAAATGCAGAAAACATAGAGAGGTATTTATGCCCCATTCACATTTTAATTGGGGGTGGGAGAAAGACATTGAAGCATCTCCCATACCTGGGCAACCCACAATTTCCTTGTTAAAGTATGTGCTACACTGCTGGGTAATATCGTAGAATGCTAGTACCAAGTTGGACACATCAATTTTTATACTATTTCTCTTTCACTTACAAGTCCAATCATATTTGTGTCTATGCTAGGGAGCATTGGAGTCAGGGGAGTGGAGTGAAGAAAGCAGTATTTGCATTAATTTTTATTAATGTACCTAGTAGTGATAAGTATTGTACCAGAATGTATGCTGAGATTATCCTGTGCCCTATGTATCTAAAAGTCCTGATGTAGCACTGTAGAATAAGTACTGGACTGGTAACTGTAAGGTCAGCGGTTCAAACCCAGCAGTCACTCCTGTTGTTGTTAAGTGCCATCAAGTCAGTTCCAACCCATAGCGACCCTGTATAGGGTTTCCAAGGAACAGATGGTGAGCTTGAACCACTGACCTTGCAGTTCAAACGGCTTTGCAGTCTGGTGCATTAACACACAGCACCACACTAGGACTCCTGGGAAACCCTAAATAGGATTCCTAGGAGTCGGAGGTGATTTGATAGCACTTACCAACAAAAACAATTATATCTAAGGAAACCTGGCATAGAGCTGTAGGATAAGCACTGGACTGCAAGTGTGAGGTTGTTGTTGTCATGTGCCGTCGAGTTGGTTCCAACCCATAACGACCCTGTATAGGGTTTCTGATGAGTGGCTGGTGAGCTTGAACCGCTGACCTTGCAGTTCTAACTGACCCTGCAGTCCGGTACATTAACCCACAATGCCACACCAGGAGTGCAAGATAAACAGTTCACATCTACCCATAACTCTTTGGAAACCATGAACAGAGTTGCTATGAGTTGGAACTGACTCAATGACACTTAACAACAACAATATACCTATGAGAGCCTGGCGCACAACCCTTTGACAGATTCTGGAAAAGGCAATCCCCTTCCTGACTGTGAACTTCTATTCTGTGTTCAGTTTAAAACCAAGCACTGTCACTAGTTCTCTGGGAGTTACAAAAATACCCGTTCCTCAGGTCACTTTACAATCACCTCTCAGAAAATTATCATACCATTGTGATTTTGTCAGAAAGCGATACTTACTGCCATAATCTGGAAAATTATCCATATAAATGCACAAATTTATGCCCCTCAGAAACCCTGTACAGGGTTGCTATGAACCAACTCAACGGCACTTAACAACCACAACACCTATACACGTGTTGCCCTTGTACAGTACACAACCTGCGCTACCATGCTTGGAGTCCCTAAAAGTTTATCTCCCCATCCTGCTCATGTAATGTGTCAAGAACTCTCAGCACTTTTAATTTTTACCAAAAAGGCTACTCACACAATTGTTTGGTGTGTATAGATTTTACTAAAGTTTCCAAAAAGCAAAACACACTACAGTTCAATAGCTAATATTTTGGATCCTACCAGCCCCCTTGTTCTATTATGTAGTCCCTTTGTGTCTCTCTCAGTCCCTCCTTGTTTTTTGCTTCTTTCTCTACTCTCTGCTCTTAGCCCCCATTTCCGGATTCTCTCTAACATATATCAGTGTAGCTGTCTTCTCAGCTATTAGACTCCTGTAGACCCATGGCCCTTAGAGGCTTATTTCTTTCAAACTGTATATTAATGTTTTTTCCCAGAGTCCCTTCTGCAAGAGAAATTCTGATGCAAATGCTAGGGAATTTTCTTTAAATTTTGCTACAAATATTTAAATTGTAATCCATTAGTAATTGTTCGGTATAGCATCTGTTTTTTGCATAGTTAGAAGTCTGTAAGCTCGCAAATAATTGAAAGAATCACGAAGGGAAGATAATTCCTGCAAGTTAAAGAGGCAGGATGTTCTTAGATAATATTTGTTCCAATCCTCTCACGATATGAGTGGGAAAACACAGGCCCTAAGAGATGCAATGACCTATTAGAGTTACACAGCTAAGTGGGGTGGCCAGTAAGGGATCCGGTCTTCTGAGTCCTTGACGGGGGGCTTTCTTGACTGGATTAATCCTTACAACATTCAATTTGTACAGTTTGTTTTGATTTTGAAAAGCTTGGTTATGATATGTCTTTGGTGATTTTCTTTTGGGATCTATCCTGCATAGGATTCATTCAGCTTCTTGTATGCTGATCTTCTCAGTTTTCATGATCCTAGTAAAGTTTTCTTCCAACAACTCTTTGACAGACTTCTCTGTGCTTGTGTCAACCTGTAAGTTGTTCCTCTTCATGGTGTCCCATATAACTCTTAGATTTTCTTTGTATTTTTTTTTTTCATTCTTTTTTTTTCTGATTGTTTTTAGAGCATATTAGTATTGAGACATTTCTCTTCAAGCTCACTAATTTGGGCTTTCATTGCTTCACATCTGCTCCTTGGATCTTTCAATGTAGTGTCCATTTCTGACATCTTAGTATTAATCTGAAATTCTAATGCATGTTTTGTATTGTTTCAAAATTTGTGTTTATTTTGTCTGTTGTTCTTCTAGTGTTTCCCCAAATTCTTCTGAAGTTTTTATTGTGTTCTCCTGACTTTGCTCAATCTTTATAAGGATCCATTGACAGTACCTAATTATAATTCTTCTGAATTATTTTCCAATTAATTCTATTACTTTTTCTACCTTAGAAACATCTTCTGACTCTGTTTGGGTCATTTATTAGAGCCACTCTCTCCTGTTTTTTCTTTGTGTGTGTGTGTGTGTGTATATGTGTGTGTGTGTGTGTGAACTGTTGTCTCCAGGGCATTGTGAGGTTGTTGTGTTTGTAAAAAACAGTGTAGTTGCTGTACTGGGGGAGGAGAACTCTGTGTGTGGGGTGGGGTGCGAAGGAGCTCTAGCAATTCAAGAACTCACAAGATATATATGGAACGGATGTGACAGCAGAGTTCCTGGCCCTAGATGGAGCTCCTATTGGTCTTGTTAAATATATTCAGGGTACTCGGTCGGGAAACAATTCATGGAGGCCCTTGATGGAGTTAACATCAGTGTCTGTTAGGATCACAGAGAAGTTAGGGGTAGGATGACTGGTTAAATGCTGGTCTCGTGGCTCTGTGGGTTTTGTAGGTCTGAATCCAGATTCATTTGAATTCAGAATCCAGTAGTTCATTTGAATCCAGATCCCAAAACATCATACAGAAGCATCACAGCCAGCCCCCACCTCACACTGGTGTGGTTCTCCCCCACGTGATTCAAACTTTCAGAGAGAAAGGTCAGTGCTGGGGGTGGTTGAGGGTAGAATCTGGCCACACCTCTGATAACCAGGGGAGTGTGAGGAAAAAGAAGAAATCAAAACTTTTCTGTCACCTCTGTGAAAGCCAGGCCACCTCTGCTGCCCAAGCTGCTCCCAAGATGGTGGCACCGTATCTGGCCAGCTGTTCAACAAGCAATCTCCCTCTCTCATCATTTTGGCTTGGCCTCTCCTCCCAGAAAGTAATCCATCAACTTCTTTAAAATTTCTTGTGATGTTCAGGGTGCCAGAATTCTCATTTGTTTCTGTTTTATTTTGTGTCTCATATCTTTATTGTAGAGAGTCAGTGTAGTGTGTCTGCCTAGTCGACCATCTTGGTGGAAGCAAAGTTTTATAAATTATTGTTGTTGTTAAGTGCCACAGAGTTGGTTCTGACTCATAGTAACCCTGTACAGGGTTTCCAAAGCTTTTAAATCTTTGAGGAAGCAGAAAGCCCCATCGTTGTCCTGTGGATCAGCTGGTGGGCTCAAACCACAGACCATGTGGTTCGCAGACCAGTGCTTATCTTACAGAGCTACCACGCTCACAAGTCTTATAATAGCACTATATATTAGGTGCTAGAACAACACAGGAGTTCTGGTGTGGCACTGTATGATAAACATTGAACTGCTAACTGCAAAAGCAGGGATTCAGACCTATCAGCTACTCCTTGAAAACACTGTAGAGGACCACTTTTGACTCGAAACTAATTCATCAACAACAAAGGACAACACAGAAGAGAAGACAGGTGCTGCTCTGAAAGGATGAGCAGGAATTCATCAGAATATAAAAGGGTGAAATATATCCCCAAAGGGAGAGAGAACAACACATGAAATGGCATAGAGAACTGAAAAGGCAAAATACCTTGGAAGCATGATGAAAATGTCCGCAGAGCACAGAGTGACAGGAGCCAGTGCTAGAAATGTATGTTGGGATTGGATGATATAGGGATTTGAATGCCATGTTAGTAAGTGTGGAATTCCCTTTAGAAGTTGGGAGAGATGTAAAGTAATAGCAAAATGAACAAAGCTCTACTGAATTAACCATTAGACTAAGTTTTTAAGGTTTCACTATTATCTGTGCTTTTGATTGATTCTCAATTTGAGATTACTGATAAAAAATACTCTGTTTTTAAACCATCTAAAATTAATTATGTCATATGGGATTTCCAAACTAAATTGTATCATGAGGTGAAAATACAATCTCAGGAGGCTTTCAATGATTTGATGGTGTATTAAAGGAGTTCACTGTATCTAAAATAACATACTCCCTATCAGTGGATTTTACCATAGTTGGTTTCTTGTTGTTTAGTGCCATCATGTTGGTTCCAACTCATGGTGACCCTGTACAGGGTTTCTGAGGAGCAGCTGTTAGGTTTGAACCACTGACCTTATGGCTAGCATTCCTGTTTTTATTCTACAGTGTCACACCAGGACCCTTTAGCTTGCTTTGTTGTTGTTGTTAAGTTGAAGCAGTTCCGACCCATAGCAACCCCGTATAGGGTTTCTGAGGAGCAGCTTGTGAGCTTGAACTTCCTATCTTGTGCTTCAAACCAACTTTGCAGCCCAGAGCATTAACCCACAGTGCCACACCAGGATTTCTTAGCCTCTAGAGTGCATATAAATGGCAATGAGTTGTCATGGAGTTGATTCTGATGCATGGAGACTCCATGTGTGTCAAATAGAAGTGTGCTTTTCATTGACTGATGTTTGGAAGTAGATCTTTCTTCCAAGGAACCACTGGTTGGATCCATACTTTCAACCTTTTAACTAAAAGTCAATCATATTAACCATTTACACCAGATGTATTTTTCTACCTGCAATGATCCTAGGATTTAATATGGATCAAATATAACACATACCGCTGACCTATTCAAGGATTCATAATTTCAAAAAGAGAGAAGATAATGTAGAATGTCAGTTTTATTTTTATTAAAAGTCACTGTGCAACCATAACTATATAGCCAAAAATACAAGGCTTTCGATTCTTCCTCTTAGAGAAGAAAAATCCTATTTTTTTCCATGGGATGCCATGACCACCTTAGAATTCCAAAAAGAAATTTGAGAAGGCACCAGTTTAAGTATATATGTTGAAAAGCTTCTTAAATGAGTAAATAGCAAGCAAGAAAAATACATTTATATCTGGTCAGCTGTGGCAACATAGTGGTTATGAATGGGCTGCTGACCTCAAGGTCAGCACTTAAAACTGCCAGCTGTTCCGTGGGAGAAAGATAAGGCTTTCTACTCCTGTAAAGATTTGCAGCCTTGGAAACCCTATGCAAGTATCATTGGGTCAGAACCGACTCAATGATACTTTACAACAATAACAACAACACATATATATATATATTGTTATTGTTGTGTTTTGTCTAGTTGATTCCTACTCATAGCGACCCTGCATAGGGTTTCTGAGGAGTGTCTGGTGAGTTTGAACTGCCGGACCTTGTGGTTCAAACCGACCTTGCAGTCTAGTGTATTAACCCACAGTGCCACACCAGGACTCTGTAAATATATATTCTCTTTGGAAAACATTCACACACTAGAATAAGTTAAAAACAAAACAAAACAAAACAACTGCTATATTTTGCTTTACCCCTATTCTCCAAAATCAAACTGTGTGCATGTCAATCATTTCAGCAAAAAAGCAGTATCTTCAGGCTACACAACAGCTCCCTGTAGAGTTTAACCCAGCCTCTAAGATAAAGAAACATAATGCAGTATAGACAAGGAATGTTAAAGTACTCGGCAAAAAATTAATTGGAAATGTAGGAAGAAACCAGCATGTCTGACTGTGAAGAGAGACAGAGGACATCATTTCATCAGCAGGTGCTGGTTCTCCAGGGCTTTGAGGTATTACGGGTCAAGGACTGGGGGAAGAATAGTTTTACACTTGAAAGCGCTTAATAATGACTTTGGGAGCAGCATAAAAGCCAAAGGTCTCCAAAGCATAGACACAGAATGTATACATGCACATTGTGGATTAATGGACATTTAGTGAAGTTTCTGCGAGTGTTCCCCTTCCCCCAGCATCCTCGTCCTAACTCACATCAACAGGGGAAGTTTCACTTATAATCCTCAGGAAAGTAAAAAGGTATTAAAACAATAGACACATGTCAACATGGGGTAAGTTGCCTATGCCTACAATAAAATATAGAAGAGAAAGGCATGAAATTGAAGATCTCAGAGAGGCCAAACATGAATCTTAAAGGATGTGCCCCAGATGTTGTTGTTAAGTACTATCAAGGTGGTTCAGACTCATAGTGACCCAGTATAGGGTTTCTGAGGAGCAGCTGGTGGGTGTGAACTGCTGACTTTGTGGTTCGCAGTCCAGTGCTGAACCTACAGTGCCATACCAGGAGTTCAGATAGATAGGTGTTTAATTCTACCAAGGGGCCTGCACTGGATTGTATCTGAATATGAGTTCAACCATTCTGTAATATTTCACTGAGCCTCCCATCAAAGACTAAACTCTCACTAACTTTTTGCCTAATAAACCTCTATATTGAACTTAAGCACCACTTCGTCAGGTCCCCACCTCATCTCAGATCCTAAACTCTTTTTTTTTTTTTAATTAAATGTTTTTATTTTTGGATTGAGTGAAAGTTTACAGGGCACATCATCAGCTTCACATTCAACCATTCATATAGCTTGTTTCATTACATTGATTATTATCC
>NW_006408575.1:15853851-15854336 GCF_000296735.1 Chrysochloris asiatica
CTGAACCTTCTAAGATAAAAAATAATAATAAAAATAAAGGGGAGACCCAAATGGGGTTCCCCAGTGGGTGTTTGTGGCAGGAGGGGGGCTGCCTGCCCCCATGCCCTGCGGTTCAGGTGAGCTGTTTGCCGGCGCACTCCCGGCAGGGCTGAGGGACGCTGCTCGGTTCAGCGGGAGGCGGGTCGCTCGCTTTCGCGCATCTGGCAGGCTCACGGTATGCGGCTCGGGCAGGAGGGGAGCTGCTCGCCTGTGTGTGCGCGCGCCCGCCGGACCCCAGGAACCGGTTGGACTGAGAAGTGGCTCAGGCAGGCACAGTCCGCGCCTGATGACGTCAGACCGTCGCCGCTTCTCTTTTCCTGCAGGCTTTTTTTTGTTTTGTTTTGGTTTTTTTCCTCTTTTAAACTAACTTCGCTCTGTCCACTGTATGCGCAGAAATCCTACCTTGGGGTAGGTGTCACCAGTGGCTCTCCCTGTTTGAGTCTCCC
>NW_006408575.1:15854751-15867899 GCF_000296735.1 Chrysochloris asiatica
CTAAACTCTTATAGCTCCCACTGTTCTCCTTCATATCTTTTGCTTTCATTTATATTGAACAATTCATGTTTGTTTTTGTTGTTAAAAACCCTGAAGTCTTTTTTTTTTTATGTTTTCATCCCTGATTAACCAAAACAGCCATAAAGGCAATGCAACTTTCTTTTCTGATTCATTCCCACTCTTCAACATAGTTTCCAATACATAGTACAAAAAACAAACTCATTGCGGTCAATTCTGACTCATAAAAATCTTATAGTAATGCTTCAATAAATACTTGTTGAATGAGAATAAATCTTACCCCTAAGGACATCTGGTGTGGTACTGTAGGATCAACACTGGACTGTGAACCACAAGGTTGACAGTTCAATCCCAACAGCTACTCCTCAGAAAACCTATACAGGGTCTGTGTAAGTTGGGAACCAACTTGATAGTACTTAATAACAACAAAGGAAAAGAAGATGGATAGTTCTGTAGTCACTGTCATATTTTGCTGTTAAGCACTGGACCACAAGATTGGTTTGAATTGCAAAATTGGTTTGAACCATAAGGTCAGTTGTTCAAACTCACCATCCACTCCTCGGAACCCCTATACAGGGTTGCTATGAGTCAGAACCTACTCAGTGGCACTAAACAGTCTAGAACCTCATATACATCATTGTTCCTGGCACAGTTGTAAATAACTTTATTGGACCAAAGAAAGAAAGAAAGAAAAGCTTGTCTTTGGGAAGTTATCAAGAACAATACAGCAGCACTTGCATCCCTAAGAACCTGTGAAGTGCCCTGAATTTAATTTTCACACATAGATTCTTAGTCCTGCCTCTTACTACCTGTGTGACTTGGAGCAAATCCCATTACCTCTTGGTTGTTCAGTTGACTCATCTGTAAAAGAAAGATAAATGTATTCATCCAACAGGGCTTCTATAGACCAAGTGCCAGGCATATTGTTTGTTGTTGGTGTTGTTAAGTGCCATTGAGTCAGTTCTGACTCATAGTGACACTGTATCAGTTTTTCAAGGAACAGCTGGTGAGTTTGAACCACCGAGCTTATGGTTCAAACCAACCTTGAGGTAGTGTACTTATCCTACAGTGCCACCATGCTAATTCAAAAGAAACTTTGTAGAGTTTAAGATTGATTTCATTGACACCAAATTGAAAGATGGAACCCAACTACAAAACCAGCAGTGAAAACAATTTTGTTAACTCATGTGTTTACTAGTTGATTGTCTCCTGTATGCAACTGTAAAACCCATAAACCAGGGTTATATTTTTGATACTAAACACAAGGCCTGAGATATCAAACCCCAAAAACTCCCCACTGCCATCCAGTCAATTTTACATACAGTGACTCTCCATAGGATTTTGGACACTGTCAATTTTTACTAGCGCAAAAAGCTTCATTCTTTTCCCCTAACTAATATGTTTGAATTCCTGACATTGTGATTAGTATCCCAATGCCTAGTTCACAGTGCTCCGGGGTTCCTTATATAGTAATTCATTAATAAACATTAGATGAATGGGTGGATGGATAGATGAGTGAATGGATAAATAGATTGATAGGTAGATCAATTGATTGATCAATAGATTGTTGTTAAATCTTTGAATAGACCTCTACTGTCAAGTAGGTTCCAACTTACAGCTACCTTGTCTGTATGGGGTTTCTGAGGAGCACCTGGTGGGTTTGAATTGCCAACCTTGTGGTTTGCAGTCCAGTGCTGATCCTGTAGTGTGAGACCAGGAAAATGACAGATAGTGTTGGTATAAAGCTATTAAAAATAAAATCTAATCCCTATACAAAAACCTCCTCATAAAAATAGAAGAGATTCCAAGACTAAGACTCAATGGGAATACACGAGCAGACATGCGCTCTGATTGGTGACCATGTTTGTCACTGATAAGGGGAAGTGAGGGAAAAACAGCAATGAAGCTGTGAGCTAAGATCTATAATGTTCAATAGACTCCTGTTAACCTGGGTGGAGTCCTGGTTGGCCAGCAGTGTGGCAAGACCTGGGGACTTTTGGTCCCAGAATCAGTGACATAGCCACAGAGGACTAGAGTGGAGAGTGAAGTATCCAGCTGATAAGAAAGGGCATATGCACAAGAACACTCACACTTGCAGATAATACCCACTTGACCTGGCTTCAATGTCTGGATGATCCGAGGTCAACTAGAAGAAGAAAGAAGAGGAAAAAAAAAGTGTACTCTGATACAATTTGATGAACTTGTCCTACACCTAAGGATGCAGTAGCTCAAAGGAGTGAACAAATATTTACAGCGAGGATCATTCCCATGCCATCCATTCACAGAGTAGACAGAGATGGGCAACTTGGACATTGGCTACCCAAAATAGGGCGGGGGGGTGGTGGCTACAAAGGCAAGAAGTAACTGGCTTACAAGCTTTCAAGAGAGAGCCTAAATCCAGAGGGTAACGAGAAGGTCGAATCTCCACTGAGTAGTATCCAATCTGTCTGGGCAGGGCTGATGAAAGGTGATGGGGATGGCACTCATATGGCACAATAGTGAATAATTATTATCAGACTGACTGTGAGGGTTAGAAATATAAAGGTAGACATTTTGTAGCAAAAGGAGGGGAGTGGAGGTCCCTGGGACCATCAAGAGGGAAGAGTGGAGAGCAGGACCATACCCAGAGAAGGAGTGATGCCAGAGATGGAGGCAGAGACAATGATGTGGAAAGATGGAGCAGCTGGAGACTTTAGACCCAGAGAGGGACAGGGACTAGGTGCTAATGACCATGGGGGGGTGGGGATCGACAGGCTTTGGTTGGTTGATGATGCGTGGAGGGGATTGTAACCATGGCAATGAAACGATATATGATAGGATGAATGTAAAGCTAATGGTCTCCCATGTAAAATACCACATAATTCACAATAAAACATTAAAAAAAAAACAACAGATGAGAGAAGTTTTATTATTTCATAACCATCAAACCAGAGTGTGATGCAGCACAGGCAATCAACTAAATAGATTGCAGATCGCAAGGGGCCTTAACCTTTATATAGCTAAGTGTATTAAACCTATCACATTTATATTTTCAAGACTGTTGTTGTGGTTGTTAAGTGCTGTCAGATCACTTCCAACCCACAGTGACCTTCCATAGCATTTCCAAGGAACAGCTAGTAGGTTTGAACCGCCAACCTTGTGGTTCAAACTGAGCTTGTGTCCGAGAGTATTATCCTGCAGTGCCACACTAGGGCTTCTATTTTCAATATAATATTGTTAAATTCTAAGGATCTGTGGTAGCGTACTGGTTACAAATCGGGCTGTGAACCTTAAGGCCAGCAGTTCGAAACTACCAGCTGCTCCGCGGGAGAAAGATGAGGCTTTCTGCTCCCGTAAAGATTTACAGCCTTGGAAACCCTGTACAGGGTTGCTACGGGTCAGAACCGACTTGACGGCACTTAACAACAACAACATTGTTAAAATCTAGTATGTTTATGGCAGGATGTTTATGTATGTTTATGTAGTTTGGGTGTGAGCTACCTGAAGGAGTGCTACTCTCCTTCCTGGAAAAAGGAAGGCAAGGAGGAGCACCTTACATTACATTTCCAACAGTTACTACCAGATCTCCTAGGAGACATCTCTGATTTGCATACCTTCCAAAGAGAGTATAAGTACAAGTTACCTACAGTGATCACTTGAGTGCTGGTGTGGCACTGTGGGTTAACGCACTGGACTGCAATGTTGGTTTGAACCACAAGGTCAGCAATTCAAGCTCACCAGACACTCCTCAGAAACCCTATACAGGGTCACTTGATGGCACTTTACAACAACAAGAGTGATTACTGAAAGAACAGGAGAGAAGGGAAGCCTGTTGCCTTATTTTCAAAAGGGAGAATTAAAACTTATTTTTTCTTGTACTAGGTAGGTAAGTAGGTAGATTATATATTCCCAGGCAAGGAATCATAAATTGTCAAACTAGTTAAATTACTTATAGTCTATACTGAAATTGAGAAGAAAAACAAATTATGATAATTTAGAAAAATTAGAGTAGATGCCACCAGAAAGATATGATATGAATTAGGATTTGAAGACCTCAGAAGCTAAAGAAGCACTAAAAAGAGGGACATTATTCTAAGTGCAGAGGTGGCGGTGATGGAATAAGACTGCTATAGTAGAAAAGACAGCAGAACACTGTCAACTTCTATGTGGTCATGCCCATGGATGCTTTCGGTAGAACTGCGCAACCTTTCTTGACCCTGTTTTTCACTTCCATACTATGGACTCCAACTATGGTGAAATGTTGCCAGATTCTCAAACTTTTTCTTCTCATTTGGTCTTTGAATAGACATCTGCCTGGAACACTTCTAAATTTTCTCTTTGCTTAACTTCTCCCAACTCTTTGCATCATGTAGGCCTCATCTCTTCCTATAAGACTCTGGATCCCCAAATTGTTTTCAGTCTTCGACACATTATAACAATTATTCATAGGTATGGAGTCCTGTTTTGGCTTATAGGATAAGCACTGAACTGTGAACCACCAATTCAGCAGTTCAAACATACCAGCTGCTCTTTGGAAACCGTATACTGAGTTGCTCTGAGTTGAAATCAGTTTGACAGCACTAAACAACAACAACAACATTGTATTCCTATGCTGAGTTTAATCATTCCCTCCTAGCAGACTGGGGAAAGACAAGGATAGTACATGCTTCATTCACACTTATCATCTTCTAGCACATTAATTGTATTTATTGAATAAGTAATAGCATGCTAAGATTTCAAGCCTACAAGAATCATAGGAATGTTGCTATAGAAATAAGAAGATTGTCGGGGATGGTTGGGGCTAAACGCTGGAGACTTTCAATTATTTTTTCTCTTAAGTAACAGAAAGTCAGATGAGTAGACATACCTAGTAAGCAATGGAAGAAGAGTGCAAAACAGACAAAGTAGGGATGCAGTGGATGCCACCTTCATAGGCAAGATGAATAAGGGTTTGAAAGACAGACAGAATTTAGGGAACAAAAGGAAGTAAAGGGACTGACAAAGGAGTGAGCTATAGAAGCCAGGAGAGAACAGATATTTTCCATAGGGTAGATAATATCACTCTGCAAAATGGAATTTTTAAACATCTTTAAAGAAAAGGGGCAAGGGTTGAAAGGAAAGGGGTAGTGTAAAGGAGGCAACTGCTCTAGCACATTGGAGGGAAAAGAATGACAAGTTAAGAACCAACATGGGCTACCGGGCCAGGACAGCTAAAATCAAACAAGCTAGATTTAGATGGGTGGTGGTGGTGAGCCGTCAAGTAGGTTCTGACTCATAGTGACACTGTATAGGATTTCCGAGGCTCTAAATTTTTATTAAGGAGTTCTGGTAGCGTAGTGGTTATGAATCGGGCTGCGAACCTCAGGGTCAGCAGTTCAAAACTAGCAGCTGTTCCGCGGGAGAAAAATGAGGCGTTCTGCTCCCATAAAGATTTACAGCCTTGGAAACCCTGTACAGGGTCGCTATGAGTCAAAACCAACCCCCCGGCACATAACAACAACAACAAATTTTTATGGGAGCAGAAAACCTAATCTTTCTCCAGTAGAGCACCTAGGAGAGGATTCAAACTACTGCCCTTATAGTTAGCAGCCCAGCTCATAATCCAGGATGCTTCCGAGTTAAAGGCAATGAATAGGGAGAGATGGAAGGTAGATATGAGTTTTAAAAAATCATTGGTGTCATTCTATCTCTAAATTTCCTTTTTGTTCCTTCTCATGCATTCCTATAGGGAAATAGACTAAGGCATAATGCTGCATAAAAAGCTTTATTGGTTTCCAAAATAATTGATGAAATATGCACTGGGATGGTTCTAGAGAAATGGATGGGACCATTAGAACTATGATGGCTATACTTTGCCTTGCTTGGTAGCTCCTAGGAATTTAGATATTTCAATATCACAGAACCCCTAGCTTCCCAGTGCACTGCCTTGGAACCCTTCCTACATATTCTTCATGCATGCATGCCTTGTCAAGAAGCTTATAGTACAGTTGGGGAGACAACAAGAATATTGTCATTTTCCTTAGTGCCTTAGCACTACTCAGAATCCATAGTGGCTCCTTAACAATTGTTTATTGAAGTGAAGTCAAGCTGGGCTATGCTCATTTTTTATAACTTGAATTCAACTCTCATTTCTTTTTTCTAAGTGGGTGAAAAAAAAACACTTTAGAAAAGGTTCTTACTCTCTCCTGAATTACAGTTGACCCTTGAAGAACTGGCATTTGTACTGTGGGGGCCCATTCATATGCAGATTTTTCCCCTGCTGCTATTGTGGTGAGCTCAATTGTCCTCAACAGTATCCATGGTATGTGATACTGATCATCTCCCAGTGACCAGTTGGTGAACAGTAACTGGAGAGATGAGCTGTTTCTGCATAGATGATCAGTGTCACACAGCATTTTAAGTGGATGCCCACAACACTAGAGCTCACTGCAGTAACAGTGGTATGTGTGGGCTGTAGTGGGGAGCGTGGGGGGGGAGAGGGTCTGCATATAAGTGGGCTTGTGCTCTTTAAACTCATGTTGTTCAAGAGTTCAACTGCAATTATACATAGATTTTCGACACTGTGGGAGGCTTGTGCCTGAGTTGTTCAGGGATCAACTGTAATAAGAAAAATGACTGCAAATATATGGGGCACTGTTGGAGAAACTGGACACACGTTTTATCTTCAAAACAATTCTATAAAGTAGGGGTGTTATTTTTATCCTTATTTCTTGGATAAGTAAACTGAGACCCTAAGAGATAAAAGAACTGACTAATCCAAGATCATATAGTAAATGGCTCAGTGGCCTTCTGCATTTTTAAGTCCTAAGACCTGGAGGCCAGACAAGTCAGCTCCTCTCCCCTCACCCAGTTATACACTCCCAGGCAACTCCTCTCTAGGCATCTACAAAGAGCATATCTCCACAGAAGGTCAATACTGTGGGAATCAGCTCATTTCAGTGACACCATTCTCTACCCTTTTTCATCATTTGCCATCCAGACCTGGCAGAAGCCAAGCTCATGGCTGTAATTAGCACAGACACTGCCTCATTTGTCAGGAGAGCCTGATGGATGCTCCAGGTGGGCAGGCTGTCTTCATCCTTAAACAGGATCCCTGATGAAAACTGCCACAGAACTTGGTACCAAATTTGCATGGTTGCTGACAGGCTTGCCCAGAGAACAAAGCTTGGCTGACTGTTATATTTGCTTTAGATACAACTGATTTAAACAAGATATTTTTTGGTCACTAGTTTGAGTAACGGCTTTGAGTAATTGGAGATGGCTCTGTTTGAATCTGTGATCTGCTTTGCTTTCGGGAATTCTATCAGTAATGTTAAATTCTGAAGAGAAGTTTGATCTTAAGGACTTCACAGAGGCAGTCCTTAGAACTCACTATTTCTTCTCTTCATTGTGAGCCTCTGTCAGGACTTAACAACCATGGCTATGATTTATTAATGTGTCTTACTCATTCTGGTGGCAGACCTAGTTTTCAAAGATAGTCCCTGCTCCAAACTGCTCTTTGCACACTGACCGTCCATCAGAGGTACCTACTCCAACAATCAGCAGCTGTGATATGCCCAGGCCTCACCAGACAATGCACCAATCTCCTGGGAACTGGCACACATAGGAATAATGGATTTCTAGAAATGTACTGCTGTGATGAAAAAGTAAGACAGATTAACAGAAAGGCCAGTACAGGCCAAATGCTGAGAACCATGGAGACAGATTTCCAGAAAACTCTATCTTGCTACAACAAGCTACAACAATGGGCTCACACATACCAGCAATCTGGGCAGTGGTTCATTCTGTTACCATGAGTCAGAGACAACGCAACAACCACTGGCAACGAACAACAACCCACACAGTAACAGTGCTTTACAAAAAGGTAGCATCTTTGATACATTCTACCAACACAGCAAGAAGAGGTGATATTTAGTGAAATGATAGTCCTCAAAGGTGGTGAAACAGATCTAGATTGAAACAATGTAGAAATCAACAAAATTAAATGGATACACATTCAAGTGGAACAAACTTTCCTTGCTACCTGTCTTTTAGTTCCATTTTACTTCCTTTTCCCCTGTAAAAACAAGGATCATGGAACAACACAAAGAGACAAAGGGCAGGTGAGCTGTTTACTGGAGGTAGAAATTTCAGCTTGTGTAGACAGTATGTCATGGAATTCAGTAGATAGCTAAGACTTTCTTTCCTCAATTTTGAGTGAACCCAAAATGTCACTATTATCAAAGTTGCACATTAAAAAAAACTGAAGGTAATGTACCTGGTCAAACAGGCAGCAGCAGTCATGTAAGTGGCAATAATTCATTGGCCTTCCTATGGACATCAACTCATGTCATAAATCACTGTTTGCTGAAAAGAAGTGCTAATATGGGACTCCTGGTGTAGCACTGCAGGATCAGCACTAGACCACGAAGTACAAGGTTGGCAGTTCAAACCCATCAGCTGCTTCTTAGAAACACTATACAGAGTTGCTATGAATTGGAACCGTCTCAACAGCCCTTAACAACAACAAAAACAATGACAACAACAACAATAGTGATAATATGAATCCAAGGTTAAAAATAGCACAAGGGAAACATGACATGTACTTAATTAGTGATTATATTCTGGTGTGGCACTGTAGGATAAGCACTTGACTGCAAATTTGATTTGAATTGCAAGGACATTGGTCCAAACTAACCATCCACCCCTTAGAAACTCTATACAGGGACATTATGAGCCAGAACCGACTCAATGGTACTTAACAACAGAAGCAAAGGTCTGCCTTGATCATTCTCAGCCCATCATCATGTTGCTGGCTAATGCAGGTAGACAGGGTGATAACGCTCATCATCACAGGACCAGTTCCCAGATGCATGCTTGAACAGCACCAGGGATCAGAGGAAAGGGTTTCAACCATTATCAGAATCATGAGAAATGCCACCGACATGACCCCCAGCCCTCCTGAATATCCCCTGTATACATACATGCACACACACATACATTCATTCTGTATACATACATACATACATATGCATACATTGTTGTTGTTGTGAAGTGCCGTTGAGTCGGTTCTGACCCATAGCAACCCTGTATAGAGTTTCCAAGAAGCAGCCAGACGGGGAGCTTGAACCGCCAGCCTTGCAGTTCAAATGGCTTTGCAGTCTGATTCATTAACCCACAGAGTTATGTATACATGTATACATACATAGTGGCACATAAACCACTACCTTGTTGTAGAACAGAAGGTACTATAGAACATTTTACCTTGAATTTCCTTGATACTTTTTTTGAAACATTTTCTGTTTTTATTACAATATCTGGCAGATTTAAATACTTGGTATTTAAGTCTTTATTCAATGAAAACATGCCCTACTGGATTTTATCAACTAGGATGTTCATAATAGTTATTGTATATAATGTGCTTTCGTAGATATTAGCTCATTTGATCTTTACAACAATCAAAAACAGCAGTTACTCAACCTATCCTCAGGCTTCCTTGGTTTGTTAACAGCATCAGAACTCATTCTGGCTTCATTGTCTGAAGGAATTTTATGACTTTTTTTTTTGTAAGAATGTCAGGAATCTTCCCAAATCAATAGGAGGCTAGAAAATGATTCTTATTCATGGGAAATCATTAAAAGGACTTAATAAGCTCAGGAAGTAGAAATCTTGGGAACCAGAAGAGTCTGGTCAGGAAGGTACATTATATACCCTCTCAGTACACAGGGTTGACAGGGATGGGCAACTTAGACATTGGCAACCCAAAATGGGGGTGGAGGCTATAAAGGCAAGAAGTGTCTGGCTTACAAGCTTTCAAGAGGGAGCCTAGTTCCAGACAGGGTGGGGAAAGTAGAATCATCACTGAATGATTTCCAATCCTTTGGGACCCAGCTGGTGAAAGGAAATAGGGATAAGACTCTTGTGGTAAAATAGTGAATAATTGCCATCAGGACTGACTGTGAGGCTAGGAAATATAGAGGTAGATGTTTTTAGACAAAAGGAGAGTGACTGATTTTGCAGCCCAGGAGGAGGTCCCTGGGACCATCAAGTGAGAAACACTGAGAGTGGGACCCTATCTAGAGAGGCAGTGACGCCAGGGATGGAGACAGAGAAGATGATGTGGACAGATGGAGTGGCTGGGGACACTGAACTCAGGGAGGGAGAGGGGCTGCGTGCTGGTGGTTGTGGGGGCGGGCCTGCAGAGTGTACCCTTTGGTTATTTGATGATGCATGGAAGGGATAGTAATCATCGCAATGAAATGAAATACGATAGGATGAGTGTAAAACTGATGTTCTCCTATGTAAACCTCACACACACACACACACACACACACACACACAAGATAGAATAACACAGTGCCTGCAACAATGGGCTCAAACATAACTGTGAGGATGGCCGAAGACTGAGCAGTGTTTCATTCTGAAGTACAGAGGAATGCTATAAGTCAGAACTTATTCGAGGCACGTAACAATAATAACACAACATGGATGAACCTTGAAAACATCATGCTAAGTAAAAAAGAGCAGATACTCAAACAACATAGTGTATGATTCCATTTATATGAAATTCCAGAAAGGTAATCCTATGTAGACAGAAAATAGAGTAAATGCCTGGGGTTGGAGGTGAAATTGGAAGAGACTGAAAATGGTCACAAAATATCTTTTTGGGGAGCATGGATATATTCTAAAAAAAATTTTTTTAACTTGCTTTATTTTTTTATTGTGAGTTGAGCAAAGGTCTATAGGGACAATATCATCAGTTTTACATTCAACAAATCATACTCTTTGTTTCATCTCTGATTACAATCCCTTCCATGCAACCACAGTTGTCCTGCTTCCTCCCTGTGGTTACCAGTGTACAAATATTCATTTCAAACTCATATTTGTGGGATAGATACATATATATTCTACTCTTCCATACCCATTCAGCCTGTGTCTACGTCCATGTACCTACACAGTGAACACTGTTGTTCCAAAGTAAACACTATTTTCCTCTATCCCTTTAGCCCTTGCATACCTCCCTGTATCTTTACCTAAAATGTCCTAAAACTGGATGGTTGTGATAGACACACAATGATTTGTTTACTAGAAATAACTGAATTGTGCATTTACCATGAGTGAGTTTTATGGTATGCAAATTATACCTCAATAAAGCTAACAAAAAAGCTTATGAACCAAGTCAAAAATCAATCAATAAATAAATAAAAAGCAGAGGGACTAAAATAGGGATAAAGTGAAGAGATTGTGGGTGAAGAATATAAAAGCTATGGCAACACTCGAAAACAATTGGGGATAGATAAGGAAAAATAAAGGTAACGTCCAGCATATGGACATTACAATTACATGTATTTCTTAAAAATTTGGGACAAAGAATTTGCTCAGGGGGCTAGAAGATGGTGGGAGATAAGCTTGGACTTGTGTACAGGAGAGTTATTTAAGTAGAGCTGTAGAGCAAACAGACTTGTGGGACCACCACATTGAATTCCAGCTATGAAAGCCATCTGCTTAGATATGACAGCTGGCATCACAGGGGTAAAAGGCATTGTCATGAAAGCAATTATAAGCAGAAGGCATGGCCAAGGCATCAGTAAATGCCTACTTCTAAGGGGAAGAAAAAGAGTCTGCAATAAATAGAGCTAGGAGAAGATTTCAGAAGTAAAAGAAGGAGAAAATAATTAGCTTAATTTGGGAAAGATCAAGAAAAATGAATATCAAGAACAGCATACTAGACTGGGTAACTTGAAAGTCAGTCAGAAGGGTAAATAGGATGATTGATATGGTCAGAGATTAGGAGATGACATAGTACTATTATCTTTGAAGATCAAACCTGAACTCTAAGTGAAATAAATCAGTCACAAAGCAACAGATGTTGTATGATCCCACTTACATGAAATGTTTAGAATAGGCACATATATAGAGATGAAAATTCATTAGTGGTTGCCAGTGGTAGAAAAAGAGAGAAGAGAAAAGGTAAGTCATTGTTTGGGGAGCACTGAGTTTCTGTTAAGGGTGATTGGAAAGTGTGGAAACAGATAGACATGGTAGTTAGGCAACATGATTAATTTAACTAATGTCACTGAAACGTATGTCTAAAAAAAATGTTGAAATACAACTGTCATATATATGTTTACTATAATTAAAAAAAAAAAAACTGGACCCAAATTGCTGCTATGGACAGCTAGATTGCACTGCATATTAACCACATGTGACTGTTTTAATTTTGACCAATTACAAGGAAATAAAATTTAAAATTCAGTGCCTCTGACACACTAGCCACTTTTCAAGTGCTCAGTAGTTACATTTGACTTCTACTGTTCTGCAACACTGATATGGAGGATTTCCATCACTACAGAAAGCCCTGTTGTACAGCATTCAGCTAAAATAGGAGTCAGAAAACTTTCTATAAAGAATGAGATAGTAAATATTTTCTTTGTGGTCCATGTGGTATTTGTCACTTCCTCAACTGTGGCATTGTTGCTCTAAAGCAACCGTAGAGAAAAACACTGAAAAATAGGTATGGCTGTGTTCCAATAAAATGTTGTAGTCAGTAATGTTTGAATTTCATGTAATTTTCACATCACATAATATTAATGTTCTTTTGATTGAACTCCAGCCATTTAAAAGATACAATCCATTCTTAGCTTGTCTGCCACACAAAAAGAAATGGCAGATCAAATTTAGTCAACAGGATACAGTTTACTACCCCTGGACTAGAACACTGTGAATACCAGCAACAGAATATGCACAAGTCTACCATTGAGTTGAACATGAATAAAAATGTAAAGTGAATATATATCAGCACTGACTTCTATTTGTTCTTCATCATCCAGGTAGATAATGCAAACCAGATAAAAACACACATCAAAATTATATGAGTTATGTTGTTGTTATTGGGGGCCATCAAGGTAATGTCAACTTATGTGACCCTATGCTATGGTTAGATGTACAAGAAGAAGCTGTTCACAGATAATAATGACAAGGAAATTTTGATGTGCAGAGTTGATATTAATATGCTAGAGCCTCTACTTGTGACTAGGCAACTAGATATGCCACTTGATAAAATATCAAATTAGAAGTTATCTGGAAATAATTCCCATATTCAGATAATAAAATATTAGCATTTACTATGTGAAACATTAATCATCCCAAGACTCTACTGGGTCCTCAAAAAA
>NW_006408575.1:15867999-15872944 GCF_000296735.1 Chrysochloris asiatica
TCAATACAATTAAGATGTTCCCTTTTGAGAAGACCTTGGTAGGAAAGTTTTCTTCTCATCCACCAACTCTTTTTAAGAGTGCTGTAAGATGTGGCAGAAGTTCTACCTATTGGTTTTCTTTGTGAGCAGCATGGCACAGTGGTGGAGGTAGGGAGGGCAGCCCATTAAGATTTGAGCCACATTAAGTTTTGGCTCTGCCACCCAAGAGTCTTTTGTTTTAAACTTGTATTGCAGAAAACATTGAAAAATATCCAAAGAAGACTATAATGAATCCCTGTGTACCCATCATCCAGCTTCAATAATTACTAACTATAGCCAATCCTTACTTCACTTTCCAAACTCTCTACTAGTTTGAAACAAATCACACACATTGTAACATTCATAAACTATCTTGTGTACCAGTTGCTAACTTTGCTGTATGTGCCTCATTTGCTAAGGCAATGCAATAAGTGATTTTCAGCTGTTAATTTTTAAAATATATAATATTAGTGCAAAATTGGACTAGGTTGTTTTAGAAAGGATCCCAAAATGATTGATTTAAACAAACAAAAACCTTGCATTAGCAGGATTGAAATCTAATAAGCCTACTGTGTATGAGTTTGAAGACAGAATTTATGATGTATACATTTCTAACTATGCTGTATCTTCAGGTTCTGTTAATAGTTACCATGTATTAACTGTGTGCCAGATGCTATGTTCTACACAGTCACATCCTTCTCCAGATGCCTGTACATGTTTGTCTTAGTTATCTAGTGCTGCTAGAACTGAAGCACCACTAGGGGATGACTTTTACAAATGAAAATTGATTTTCTCACTGTTGAGAAAATTAAGACACATTTGAGGGTGCCAGTCCTAGGGGAAGGCTTTCTCTGTGTCATGAGCTCTTGGACTGTCCTCATGTGGCTTCACATCTCTCTTCCCCCATCTTTTCCCCATCTTCTTTAGTTCCTTAGCTGTTCTTTCTGTGTCTCAAAAAAGTGATTAGTATAAAACACACAGTATCCAACACTAATAATTGCTAGCTAACATAACAGAAACCCATTCCCAAATGGGATTATAACCACAGGTATAACAAACAAAAACTTTTTGCCATTAATTCGTACTCTTAGCAACCCTATATGACACAGTAGAACTGCTCTGTAGATTTGTAGATTTCAGAGGCTGGTTATCATTACAGAAGCAGACTGACACATATTTCTCTTGCAGAGTGGTTGACCCTTTGTTTACAACCAAATACTTTAATCACAGTGTCACTAGATAGGGTTTTGGATATAGGGGTTAGAATCTCCAACACATATTTGGAGGGGCACTGTTCAATCCATGACAACACTATTGTCATAAAGTGCACAAAGCACAAGTTTGCTGTGTAATGGATCTGAAGTCATTCAGTCATCCAGAAGGGAAGACAATTAAGAGTGTAATTGACAATCACATTATCACTTTCAATACACATAAGTTGCCTCTGTCCCTTTCAACCAACTCTCTGATGTTCCATTTGGTAGATTTTACTTTTTTATTTTATTTTATTCAAGTCTTTGAAACCTGAATGCAGCATCTACATGAAGTGTGGATATGTTTGACAAAAACCATGAGGGAGATACCTGGAAGGGAACAACTTAGTTTAGACCTAATATTTATAGCCATGAAAATAAGGACAACAAGAAACCTTATTACAAGTTCTGAGTGCCTAAAGAAAAGTACGCCAGTGTATCCTACCACTCCAGACTTTAGAAAAGAACTGTGTGATCCGACCCCTAACCCTTTAGGATTTTCTACAATAGCTTAACTTCTAATGTAAGAGATTGTTAAAGGATACGGGAATGAGAGTAAAAAATAATACTTAAATGAAAAACAAATAATAATAATAATACTTAATTCCAGGAAGATTTGGAAGCAATTACACATTCATGTTCTATAATTATAATGTTAGTGGGCTGTGTACAATGCCAGCAAAAATAGATAATATATAGATATATGTGTGTGTGTGTGTGTGTGTGTGTGTGTGTTTAGTATTATGGGGCAGTAGGAGTTGTATGGAAGAATTCTAATCTTCCATGCCAGAGACCCAGGTTTAATTTCTGGTCACTGTACCTTGTGCATAGCTACCAGCCATCTGGCATCAGAGGCTTGTATGCTGCTATGATGCAGAACAAGTTGTTTCAAAAGGGCATTCTGAATAAGTTAGACTAGGAAGAAAGGCCTGGCAAATCATTTGCAAAAACCAGCCAACGAAAACCTTATGGATGATAACAGGTCTGACTGGCAACTGATCATGTCATGGGATGGCAAAGAATCTGGTCTGGTTTTGTTGTACATAGAGTCACCATGAGTTTATGGCCGTTAGCAACAGCTACAGTTCAAATGCTGGAATACCCTTGCAGCTATATGATAGTTCAGTAGAGAAATGGAAATAGTTTGACCCCCTAACAAGCTGGTTGCCTCTCTGCTTTTATTCCCTGATTTAAAAAATAAGGGTAGACTATATTAAAGGTTGCGATTAATGGCACATAAAAGTCCAGTTGACCATATGGAGTATAGTTTGTTTGTTTCATTTGAATTATTATTATGGTAAGTGCTGTCAAGTTGGTTCCTACTCATCTCAACCCTGTATAGGGTTTCCAAGGAGTGACTGTGGATTAGAACTGCCTACAATTGCAGTTCAAACTGACCTTGTAGTCCAGTGCTTATCCTACAGTGCCACTTTTGTTAAGTGCCATCGAGTAGGCTCCAACCCATAGCAACCCTCTATAGGGTTTCCAAGGAGCAGCTAGTGAACTTGAACTGCCGACCTTGCAGTTCAAACCAACTTTGCAGTCCAGCCTATTAATTCACAACACCATTAATAGCCATTATTTACAAAAGAGGAATTTCACATCTTCTCTGGTCCCCCTTCTTATGCTGCAGGAATCCAGGGTCTCCAAATAGAAAGCCTGGGTTTTCTCTTATTCTCCCTAGTCCCCTCTGCTCCTTGTTATCTCTCTGACACTAATGCTGAAAGTCTATTGCCATTTATAACTGTATTTGCAATAACTTCTGATATATTTTACTCTTTCAGTCCCAACCTGGTCCCTGGAGACATGTGTTTTTGCAACCTGGACTCTATAAATTGTAAGGTCCCTTCAGGTTGGGAGATGCTATAGTTGTCTGCTGAAATAGAACATCTAAAATGGCTAAGGTTGCAATATGTTGTCTAATTAAACTTTTCTAGCAGTGGGAGCTTTGAAGTCCAAACTGAAGGGTTGACCTCTTCACCCAGGTCACTGTAATTTTCAGAGAAAATGCTGACTCCTAGATCTGGGTGTTGAAGTGAGCGCTTTACTCTTTCATTCTACTTAATTACATTTCACTTGCCTTTGCTTTGGGTTGGTATTCAGCCATTCACAAAGGAACTTTTTTTTTTTTTTTTTAACTTCTTGAGAACTGATATTCCAACCTGAACTATAACCAACTAGATTATTTTGGCCACTTGCTTTTTCACTTTATATTTGAAGAGACTTTTACAATTTTTCAATTCTCTCCTAAATGTTATTTGCTTTTAATGCTGACCCTGTGTGTGAGAGAGGGCAAGTATTATTATATCCACTTTACTGAGAAAAACTGAGAAGAAAAATAGGATATTGTCAACAAAGGTTTTTATATTTCCACCTTTTATCTTGAAATCAGAGCCTAGTAGTTTTGTTGGTCCCCACCCCCCCGCCCGATACTTTGTTTTTAAAAGCTATTGCCTAAATATAAAAATAAAATGTGTTTATTTAATTAAAACATCATTTTCTCAGGCCTAAAGACTTCCAGATTGCATTATTCCCCCTTCCCACTGAGACATAATTGAAGATTTATATGATACGTTTTATTAATTAGGCCCGTCTGGTTTCCCCACAGAGCAAAAAAGGAATGTGTCATCTTTTATGCCAACTGATTTAAATAAAAATCCACTTGGATTTAGCCTTTTCATGCTGGTGTTACACCAGAACGACCATGATGGGAACTGTGAAATATTTACCTTTATTTCATTTTCTGGAATAAAATGTGAATCACTATAGCAAACTATATTCTCTGTTAGAGTTATGAGTAACTGAATATTATGCAGGATGTGTTGTGTTTTCATCTTAATGGATTACAAATCAATCACAGAGAGTTGAGTAAAATTTTTGAAGGAATACAGAGGGAAGAACACACTCTCCTTGGTTTCAATGTGAATGTGTATATGTGTACTATTCTAAAATAATTAAGACCACACTAAGAGTTGGCAAAGTTTTTCTCTAAAGATAATACACATTTTAGACTTTGAGGTTTAGATGATCATAACAACTCATTTTTTCCATTGTAGCTCAAGAGTAGACATAAAAACAAATAGAAAAAAAAATTGCTATCTAGTTGATTCTAACTCATGGCAACTCTCTCTTAGACAGTAGAATTGTTCCATAGTATTTTCTTGGTTGTAGTCATTATAGATTAGATTGAAGACCGAAGAACAGAAGAGTTGTGGGATGACATCAAGAGCATCATACATGTTGAAAGCAAAAAGTCATTAAGAAGATAAGAAAGAAGGAAAAGATCAAAATGGATGTCAGAAGACACACTGAAACTTGCTCTCCAACATAGAGATGCTAAAGCAAATGGAAGAAATGAGGAGGCCCAAAAGTTGAACAGAAAATTTCAAAGGTCAGCTTGAGAGGACAAAGTCAAATATTACAAGGAAATATGCAAAGATCTAGAGTCAGAAAACCAGAGGGTAAGAACATACTCAGCATTTCTCAAGCTGGGGGGAGCTGAAGAAAATTTTCATTCCTCAACTTTCGTTATTGAAGTATTCTCTGGGAAAATTATTGAATGATGCAGAAAGCATCAAAAGAAGATGAAAGGAATAAACTGAGGCACTGTACCAAAAAGAAATGGTTGATGTTCAACTATATCAAGAGGTAGTATATGATCAAGAGCCAATGAT
>NW_006408575.1:15874238-15876987 GCF_000296735.1 Chrysochloris asiatica
ACTGACTCAATGGCACTTAACAACAACAACAACATGGCCATCAGTACTTGTATATTTTCTGAGTTGTGGAAAAGACTTATTATGTGAGGAATTAGATGAGATTTTCTCCACTCCTGGACCAGAAAGAAGTTTACCAGGCTTAGGGATGGATGAAACTTAAAAAAACAAAAACAAAAAAAGGAGACAGAGGAATGAAAACATAGATACTGGTAGGTTCTTATACTTTGCTTCATGGGCTGAGGCTAGAGAATAGAGAATAAAAGACCCAAATTTACCATTAAAGACTGACAAGAGTTATCAGCACTTATTCAGCTACATGAAATGCTGTGTTCTTTTCATCCCAACCCTGAGGCCTTTCAAAACTTATCTGCTAATTCTTAGCCACTTATCCCATTCTACTGGTACAGAAGGAGCCCTGGTACTGAAGTGATTACAAGTTGGACTGCTCCCTACAAGGTTAGCAGTTTTAATCTACTAGATGCTCTATGGGAGGAAAACAAGGCTTTCTGCTCCCATAAAGATGTGCAGCCTTGGAAACCCTACACTGGGTTGTTAAGAGATAGAAGACTTGACAACACAAATCACTACCACTGCCACCATGGGTGCATGAGCTATTTTATGATATCCTCAGTCCTGGTGTGTGGTGTGGTACGGTGAACACTGGACTGCTGATCAGAGGTCAGCAGTTCAAACCCACTAGCCTCTCCTCTGAAATGCTGTACAGGGTTGCTATGGGTCTGAATTGACTCAACAGCATTTAGCAACAGCAGAAACCTCACCTTGAAATTCTGAGAAACTGTTGATGCAAACCTGGAGAGGAGGACATTAAACCTCTAGTTCTACAACTCATCACTATGCATGCATCAGTATAGACCTGGGATTTCTCAATGTGACTTTTAGTTTCCCTGGGGGATACCTATAAAACTAAGTAATTATTGATTTACTCTGGCAATTATCCTCCTAAAACTCATAAATAGTTCTATTTTGCTGATCTTACACCTTTTGGTTCAGTATTCTGGAGCCCTAGGCCATAGCAGTATCTACAGTTGAATATGTTTCTTTTTCTAGTTCTTTTTATATGGGCTGAACTATTACCAAGTTCTGAGCAGGAAAACTGCTCTTATGTAATGTATGTATTATTTTTCACACTATGCCTGGTGTAGCCAAACCTTTAAGCTCTTACTGTTCCATGTGGTGGGTTTAACAAATAAAACAATAAAATGGAACACAAAATCATCTCTCAAAAGGTCAGCTTTAAACTTCTTTCACAATATGAGCTCTTGCAAATGAATACCTCTGTTTTTAAGAACTTGTTGTAAAACTCAAAATGAAGCACCTGACTCATTATTGAAGGGTCTCTTGAAACCCTCTTCTCCACACACTTTACCTCCATAGCAGATATAGAGTGCCATCATTGGTCCTAGAAGTTTGGATTTTATTCCCTGGATCTACTAGATAGCAATTGATACTTTGCCTTTTTTTTTTTTTTTTTTTAACATCTGAAAATCACATGTGAGGGCTTAAAGGCACAGATTATGTTATGGGGTGATAAAAATGTTCCAAAATTGATTATAGGGATAGCTGGACAAATCACTGAATATACTAACAGTCAGTGAGTTGAATATTTTCAATAAGCAAAATATATGGTATCTGAACTGTTATCTCAATCAAGCTATAAAAAAAAGTATATAGGAGTCCACTGATGGCCCGAGGAAGACATTTTTTCCCAAAATGGGAAGATATGGAAATCCTCCCCATAATTTTATGTACTGGGTTGCAATTGACTTGTACCATGCTCATGGATAGGAAGACTTGTTGGTGTTGTCAGGTGCCATTGAGTTGGAACTGACTCATAGCAACCCCATGCACAGCTGAACGAAACATTGTGAAAATGTCAATACTGCCAAAAGCAATTGACACATATAATGCAATCCCAATCCAGATCCCAACAACATTCTTCAAAGAGCTGGAAAAAACAATTACAAACTTTATATGGAAAGGAAAGAGACCCAGAATAAGCAAAGAACTGCTTTAGAAGAAGAATAAGGTTGGAAACCTCTCATTCCCCTATTTCAAAATTTATTACATGGCTACAGTGGTCAAATCAGCTTTGTAATGGTACAATGAAAGATACATTGATCAATGGAACAGAATTGAGAATTCAGAAATTAACCCAACTGATTTTTGACAAAGTGCCTAAATATAACACATGGGAAGGTGATAGTCTATTTAACAGATGCTGCTGGCAGAACTGGAAAGTGATATGCAAAAGACTGAAACAAGACCTTTATCTCATGCCTTATGCAAAAACCAATTGAGCATGGATTAAACACCTAAATGAAAATCTCAGACATATGAAGGCCATCAGTGAAAAAATCGGGGAAAACGTGAGGACTCTAATTCAGGGAATACACAAGCTACCAAACATTTTGAAAACTACACAAACAAAAATAGATGAAATAGATGATTGGGACATACTAAAATTTAAAAGACTTCACCAAAAGAGTAAACAGGGAACCCACAGAATGGGAAAAAATCTTTTGCAATGATACATCAGACAAGGGACTCATTTCTAAAATATTTATGAAACTATAACACCTCTTCAAGAAAAAGACAAATAACTCAATTAAAAAATGGGCACAGGACATGAACAGACACATCAAGAGAGGAGATCCGGGCAGCCAACAAACATATGAAGAAATGTTCACTATCACTAGCCATTAGGGAGATGCAAATCAAAACAACAATG
>NW_006408575.1:15877992-15882182 GCF_000296735.1 Chrysochloris asiatica
CTCATACTTCGGACATATTGTCAGGAGGGGACTAATCACTAGAGAAGGATATCATGTTTGGTAAGGTGGAGGGTCAGAGAAAAAGAGGAAGACCCCCCAATGAGATGGATTGGCCAAGTGGCAGCATCAATGGGCTCAAGTGTGGCAACAATAGTGAGGTTGGCTCAGAATCCAGCAGTGTTTCTTTCTGCTGTGCATAAAGTCGCTATGAGTCAGTATTGACTTGATGTCATCTAACAACAACAACATCCTCTTATAAATATGGTTTTCTAAATATGAATTTCTGGCAACTTTCTGTTGATATGTTGCTGGAACAATGTTTGAATTATGTTCTGCACAATTTTACTTGTATTTGCTGTTTATGGTGTTGTTCAAAGATTTCTGTATCCAGTTGGGTCACCTTTCTATGGAATGAGCACACATATGGATCTATTGCAATCTACTGGCCAGGCAGCCTCCATCAGGGTATCAGTTTACGGAAACATTGCAGTTGGCATTCTGTCAATTACTGGAGCCTAGTTCTTTTCAAAGCCTTCATTGCAACTTGACTGTATTCCTTTAATATCATTGGTTCTTAATCACAGGCAACCTCTTAAAATAGTTGAGCATCACCTACTTTTGATGCTTACTGTGACAATAAATATTTTGCTTATAAAATACTTCAATATTGAAAGTTGAGGCTTCAATTTTTTCTTCAGTTTTTTTCAGCTTGAGAAATGCTGAGCATGTTTTTCCCTTTTGGTTTACTAACTCTGGGTCTTTGAATATTTCATTATAATACTTGGCTTTGTCTTCTTGGGCTGCCCTTTGAAATTTCAGTTCAGCTTTCACTTCAGCTTCTTAACTTCTCTATGCCAAAGAGTAATTTTCAGTCTCTTCTGATATGTCTTTCATCTTTTCTTTCTTTTAATGACCTTTTCCTTTCTTCATGTATGGTGTTCTTGATGTCATCCCACAGTTCGTCTGGTCTTCGGTCATTAGTGTCTAATACATGAGCTTGTCTCTAAATTCAGGTGGTATGTATTCAAGTTCATTTTTTGGTTCTCATGGATTTGTTTTAATATTCTTCACTTACCTTGAACTTGCTTATGAGCTTTAATGGTCTGTTCCACAGTCTGCCTGTGGCTCTGTTTTGGCTGATGATACTAAGCTGCTCCATTGTTTCCTCTCACAGATGTATCGATTTGATTTCTTTGTATTCCATTTGATGAGGTCCACATATATGTTGTTGAGTGCTGTCGAGTTGCTTCTGATTCATAACAACCCTGTATTGTATTTCTGAGGATCAGCTGGTGGGTTTGAACTGCCAACTTTGTGGTTTGAAGTCCAGTGCTGATCCTACAGCATCATACCAGGAGTCCATGTCCACTTGTATAGTCACCTTTTATGTTATTGAAAAAAAATATTTTCAGTAAATAAATTATTTGTCTCCAGTATCATATCTATCACCAAAGGTCCTATTTTCCATCTATGTACCCTTCCTTTTTGTTTCTAACATTTGCATTCCAATAAGCAATAATTATCAATGTATATTGAGTATATATATGAATGATTTCAAACTAAAGAAATTGGTAGAATTCTTCAGTTTTATCATCACTGGGCTTTAGTGATTGATGCCTATATTTGAATGATAGTGGTATTAACTGTCCTTCCTTATTGTTATGTTGTTAACTTGTTAAGTGCTATTGAATTGAGCTTCTGACTAATAGGGACCCTGTATATGGTTTCTGAGTAGCAAATGATGGGTTTGAACCACTGACCTTGTAGTTAGTAGTCCAGTGCTTATCCTACAGCCCCACACCAGGACTCCAGCCTTCTTTATGGGTGTATGAATATTATCTTATCACATGCAGCATTATACTTAAAGATAGATCTTGAGATGCTGTTTTTGTTGATGGATGCCATGTCATTTCTTGTCAATTGGTTGTTCCTGTAGTAAACCATATGATTGTCCAACTCAGAATGGTCAATACCAGTTCACTTCAGCTCACTAATGTCTAGCATGTAGATCCTTATGTTCTATTTTATTTTTGACTACTTGAAATATTTCTAGGTTTATACCTCATACATTCCATGTTTCATTTGTGAATGCACATTTGCAGCTAGCTGTTTCTTCTCAATTTGAGTTGTGCCCCATTGGCACATAAATGTCCCAAAAGCTTTTTTCCATCTTTGTTATTAAGATCGACTCTACTTTGAGGAGATAATGCTTCCCCAGTCTTACTTTGAGGGCCTTTCAACCTAAGGGGCACATCTTCCATCATATATAAGGCAGTGTACCAGTGCCATTCATAAGATTTTCAGTAGCATAGTGGTTACGAATTGGGCTGCGAACCTCAAGGTCAACAGTTTAAAACTACCAGCTGTTCTGCAGGAGAAAGATGAGGCTTTCTGTTTCCGTAAAGATTTACAGCTTCGGAAACCCTGTATAGGGTCCATGGTACATAACAACAACAACAACAGCCATTCAGAAGTAAATTGCCTCGCCTTCTTCCTAGTCTGTCTTAATCTGGAAGCTCTGGTGAAACCTCTCAACCATGGGTGACCTTGCTGGTATTTAAAATATCAGTGACATAACCTCCAGTATCTTGGCAACACACAGGTCTCTTCAGTATGACAAACTGGTGTAAGTGTGGTGTTTCTTTTCCTAAGGTAGGATAAAGAGAAAGGTGAGAATGCTAATTCTTAGTTTGGTCTTCTTTTTAACCTCACTTTTTTTAAATTGTTTATAATGAAGACTTTTTCTGGTGATAGTGACTCATCCACATTTGCTATTATAATTGACCTAGCTCTGCTGTCCTGGTGTTCTTTCTGCTTGTTGCTAAATTAGAGAACATCTTTCAACTTGGCGGGGGAGCTGTATTCTAACACAGGAAGAGTAAGATGGCAATATGTACAGGACAATTTAGAAACTTCATTGCACTTCAAATGGGAAATCCCATACTTTTTTACCAGTTATGAAATCACTCACCAGGACATGACAAGAGAATAAGAGTGTATTTACAGAACCAACAGTTTCAAATGAGGAGCAGGGATATCACGTTGAAAAGTGAAATGTCTGTGGATAACTTCCTCTTCCCTTTCAGTCTGTTCTCTCCCTAGTGACTCCCAGAATCATCTAAGATGGCCCCCAACTCAGTACCCTACCATAGATTTGAAAGTATGCTGACTTTACCAAAATGTGACAGTTGAATGAAGCTTTAGAGGTGATCTGATCCAACCTATTAAGCTCCTTCCATAATGTTCTGAGCAGGTGATACTCAGTTTTTTCTTTGGTGCCTCTTCAGTGATGGTTACTCATTACTCTGTAGGCAACTGAAATCTTGGTGAATGAGGGCATAAAAGCTCATTTCATAGAAGCTGTAGTTACATGTGCAGGTTCTGGGGACAAAGTATCATTTGTCCCCTGGCTCTGCTCCTTAGCTGTTCAGTTCCCTTGGATAAATGACTTAACATCTCTAAGCATCATTTTCCTTAAATATATAAAACAAGATATCTAATTAATTATATGAGGGGCTTCAAAAAGTTTGTGAAAAAATTCCATTATCTTTTAATTACATTTGTTAATGAACTTTTTATAAAACCCCTTGTATTATGAAGACTAAATCGCAAAGCATGTAGGATGCTGTCTGATACTTGTATAATAAATACTTGATAAATGGTGGCCTAAAACTCAAAGAAATAAAGAAAAGTTATTAACGGGCTGTAAAATTGACATTTGTATAAACAAGTAGGTTAAAGGTCCAGAACAGAATGAACTACAGCTAGCATGATTGTCAAAGTTATGCCAGCATTGTATGCTAACCATTATGGTGACCCTTGACTCTACATGAATTTAAAATGAAGATCTCTGAACTGGCTCTCAATATAAAGAAATTGTTCATTTTGTGGACACAACAGTATAGACTGGACTGTACCATTTTCTTGAAGAGGAAAAATGGACCAGAAGATAAAAAGTCCTTAGGGGTCCTGTATGTGCTCCTTGGTTATCCTGCTTTTCCAACCAAGCATGCTATTATTCCCACAACTGCTAGTGAACACCACTAATCAACACAAAACCAAAGAAGTCAATTATTTGGAAAGAAAGGTCATTTCTTTATTATCAGTTTCTGCATGCAGAGTTTGATGACTTCAACTGTGATTTCAGTTTATCTATCTATCTATCTATCTATCTATCTATCTATCTATCT
>NW_006408575.1:15882282-15890462 GCF_000296735.1 Chrysochloris asiatica
GTATCTATGTATCTATGTATCTATGTATCTATCTATCTATCTATCATCTATCTATCTATCTATCTATCATCTATCATCTATCTATCTTGACTCCCAACTGTGATTTCAGGTTATCTATCTATCTATCTATCTATCTATCTATCTATCTATCTATCTATCTTGACTCCAACTGTGATTTCAGTTTATCTATCTATCTATCTATCTACCTACCTGCAACCTACCTACCTACTTACCTACCTATTTCTAAAGCTCTGTCTGATCTCTAAAACCAGTTGACTTGGTCTTCTCAACAGAAGACAATTCTTGATTTTTCTGGTCTTACATTGTAATCAAGAATTATCCTTACAAGTAAGAAAGCCAACTTAGGACCTAGCTCTCAATTCATTAAGCCAAGAAAGAAGTAAGTTTTATAGTAACTCCCAAGATAACCAATCATCATCTTTTTACTTCCTGAAAGAGAAGTCAGCACCAGAGCGTGTTTCTTCAGAGCATCCCTAAGATCCAAGGGACAGAGATCTTAGAAAATATCCAGTGATGCTTCTCATGCTCCAATAATTTTTAGCATATTCTACAATGGCACTGATCCAGTTCATAGATAGAATTAGCTACGTAATGTAAAGCATATCTGTGTACCTTGCCAGAACATAAGGTTGGAGTAACAAGAATGAGGGTCTTCTGAGGACCACATAGTAAGTGTTTTATGGTCACTACCTTTGGTCCTTATAGTCACTAAGGAGCTCTGGTAGCATAGTGGTTGTGATTCGGGCTGCAAACCTTAAGGTCAGCAGTTCGAAACTACCAGCTGTTCCGCAGGAGAAAGATGAGGCTTTCTGCTCCCATGAAGATTTATAGCCTCAGAAACCCTGTGCAGGGTCGCTATGAGGTGGAACTGACTCCAAAGCATGTAACACCAATAATCTTTCCCCATATTACACCATTACCTACAACTGCAAGAAACAACAGCAACAAAAAAGCCTTTGCTGTTTTATAATTTTCCTGCTTGTCCACCTGTTCTCAGGAGACTGTGAGCTCCACCTTTCAGTTTCTCTCAAATTCATAGCATATAACACATTTGTGATGATGATTTTGTTAAGTAACTCTGATAGAAAGCAAGCTACTTTAATTAAGGTATTTGTTTTTACATTCAATCCATATTTCTTAAATTGTTATGCTTAAAGGGTAGCAAATTATAAGGGAATGAGTCTCCAAAGTCAGCAGTACCAAAAGAACAAATTATTGAAAAATGATGAATTTCCCTTCAAAATCTCTTTACATGGGGACACTATGAGGAACTGACTTGATGGCAACTGATTTATCTTTGGAAAGTCCTGAAAGCAAATAGAGTAGTGGAAAAGTGTTCCTGCTTACCTGTAAGGCTTCTGCCACTTATTTTACTACTGAATCTTTATATGTAATGTTGTTAAGTGATGTCGAATCCGTTCTGATTCATAGCAACCCTAGATAGGGTTTCCAAGGTATAGCTGGTAGGTTTGAACTGCCAATTTTGTGCTTAGCAGTCCAGTGCTTATTCTATAAACCTATTTACATAAGACAAATAAAACAAACTACACAGCATATATTCTAGCACTTGGAAGATGCGCATTAGGTATTTGCTGGATTTAAATTTAAATCTTACTTGCTTGGGACACTGTACACACTTATTTTGGAAGTTAAAGAGAACTAAACAACTTCCTTTTTGTTCTTCTTACTGTGACTATACTGAACAGCTGCCATTCACAGGCCCTTTGGTTTTGGCATCTTGGAAATAAACCAGAAGGGACTTTGATTCTGATGACAGTGTTTGGATTAGATGCATAACTCACATGACTACACCACACTTGGCTATATTCTGTGCCAGGCACTGGGACAGGACTGGTGGGTGAGACAGATGTGCCCCTGGCAATGGGAAAGGCTTAGTCAAATGAGAAAGACATGGGCCAAAATTACCAGAGAGTACTTGTAATAGAGTCCTGGTATCGTGCTGCGGATTAATGCACTGGATTGCAAAGTCTGTTTGAACAGCAAGGTCAGTGGTTCAAGCTCACCAGCTGCTCCTCAGAAACACTATACAGGATCACTATGGGTGGGGAATTGACTTGATGGTACTTAACAACAACAACTTGTTATGGGAACTTAAAGTCAGAGTAATAAAGAAGTTTATTACAGGGGGACAAAAATCTACTCTGAATGTCAGCCAAGACTTTTTAAAAGATAAATAATACTGATGTCTACCACTCACTTGTCAGTTTGTTGCACTGTGGTGGTTTGTGTGTTGCTGGAAGGTGTGCCACCAGTATTTCAAAGACCAGCAGGATCACCCATGGTGGGCAGGTTTCAGCTGAGCTTCTACATTAAGACAGACTAGGAAGGAAACCCTGGCAATCTATTTCTGAAAGAAAGAAAGAGATGACCAAAACTAGGATACATTTTCAATTATCTTACGTGCATGTGAAAGATGGACAATGAATAAGGAAGACCAAAGAAAAATTGATGCCTTTAAATTAGAGATTTGGTGAAGAATATTGAATATACCATGGAAAATCAGAAAAATAAACAAATCTATCTTAAAAGAACTACAGCCAGAATGCTCATTAGAATCAAGGATGGAAAGACTTCGTCTCAGGTACTTTGGAGATATTATAAGGAGGGACCAGTACCTGCAGAAGAGAGCACCATTTTTGGTAAAGTAGAAAATTAGCATATTTATACATATATAATTTGACCACAGTAAAATACATATAATCATTTTTCATTGTAACAGGCTCACCAGCCATTCCTTGGAAACCCTGTACAGGATTGCTGTGAGTTGGAACCAACTAGATAGCACTAACAACAAAAAACAACAATTCCATGATATTAATTACATTCACCATGTTGTGCAGCCTTCAACACTATCTACACCCAAACAAATTCATCACCCCAAACAAATTCCATGCCCATTCAACAATAACTTCTCATTCCTCCTTGAGCTCCATCCCCTGGTAACCACACTGTTGACAGGTTCACAAGTTAGAATATCATCTCTATGATATGATAATTCTTCTCAATTACCTATCTTTAGCCCAAGACATATATCCCTGAACTCCAGATTTGTATGTCTAATTAGTTACTCATGTTTCCTATTGGATATCTAATGTTATTATTGTTGTTGTTGTTAAGTGTTGTCAAGTCGATTCCAACCCATAGCAACCCTGTATAGGGTTTCTGAAGAGCAGCTGGTCAGCTTGAACCACTGATCTTGTAGTTCAAATGGCTTTGCAGTCTGGTGCATTAACCCACAGTGCCACACCAGTGCTCCAATGTGTTATTATTAGGTGCTGTTAAGTTGTCTCTTTTCATAGCAAGCCTACGCACAGCACACCAGAATGAAATACTGCCTGGTCCTGTGCCATCCTCATAATTAGTGTTGCACTTGAACCCATTGCTACTGCCCCCATCTCATTGGGGGAGGGAGATTGTCTTCCTTGTTCCCTCCTATAATATGTGCTAAGTATGAGATGAAGTCTTGCCATCCTGACTTCTAAGGAGCACTCTGGCTGTACAGATTGGTTTGTTGTTTTGGCAGTCCATGGTACGTTTAATATTCTTCTCTAACACCAGAATTCAAATGCATTGATTCTCATACTGTCCTTATTCATTGTCCAACTTTCACATGCATATGAGGTAATTGAAAATACTATGGCTTGGGTCAAGGACACCTTATTTCTCAAACTGACATCTTTGCTCTTGAATACCTTAAGGAGGTCTTGTGCACCAGAATTGCCTAATGCTGTATGCCATTTGATTGCTTGACTGCAGTTCCCATGAGTGTTGACAGTGGACCCAAGCAAAATGAAGTCTTTGACAGCTTCAGTCTTTTCTCATTTACCATGTTATTATTGGTCAGTTGTGAGGGTTTTCATTTTCTTTACATTAAGGTGCAATCAGTACTGAAGGCTGTAGTCTTAAATCTTCATCAGCAAGTCCTGTAAATAAGTCCATCAGAAGCAAGCGAATTATATCATCTGCAGGCTGTTAGTGAATCTTCCTCCAATTCTGATGCACATTGTTTTTCATATAATCCAGCCTCTTGGATTATTTGTTAAATCCTGGTATGGTGCTACGTGTCCATGCACTGGACTGCAAGATCAATTTGAACCTCTACGTTGGTAGTTCAAGCTCACCAGATGCTCCTTGGAAACCCTATACAGGGTTGCTATGAGTCAGGACCAACTTGACAGCATTTAACAGCAACAACATGCAGATGGAATAAATGTGAAAGAATAAAACCTTGGTGCACACCTTTCCTGATTTTAAACCATTCAGTATCTCCTTGTTCTGTTAAAATGACTGCCTCTTGGTTTATGTACAGATTCCTTGTGAGCACAAGTAAATGTTCTGAAATACCCATTTTTCACAATGTTGTCCACAGCATATTATGATCCACAGAGTCAAAAGCCTTTGCATCCTCATTAAAGCACAGGTAAACATGTTTATGATATTTTCTTTTAGCCACAATCTTTCTGATGTCAGCAATGGTATCACTAATTCCATATCCTCTTCTGAATCTGGCTTGAATATCTGGCACTGCCCTGTCACTGTACTGTCATAGCCATTTTTAAATTCTATTCAGCAAAATTTTACTTGTTCCATGATTTCCGTGTACTATTGGATCACCTTTCTTTGGAATGAACACAAATATGTATCTCTGCCAATCAATTGTCCAGGTAGCTGACTTCCAAATTTCTTGGCATAGATGAGTGAATGCCTCAAGTGTTTTATCAATTTGCTGAGCTATTCAAATTTACATTTCACCAATACCTGGAAATACGTTTTTCTCCAATGCCTTCAGGTCAGTTTGGACTTCTTCCTTCAGTACCATCAGTTCTTGATAATATATTAAGTCTTAAAATGGTTGAACACCGACTTTTTTTTTTTTTTTGGTACAGTGACTGTGTGTATCTAAGAGGTATCTCAATCTCTAACCTACTCTCCTACAATCTTTCTTATCTCAGTAAATGGTAATTCCATTCTAGCAATTTTACTGATTAAAAAACAAAAAAAACCTCTTTGCTTTCCTTCATGCATTAAATCCCATTTGCCAAAATATCTCATTGGTTCTATCCTGAACATAATAGTATACCCAACACCTGGCTACCTCTCACCATTGTCACTCTGCTATTCTAAATTGTGAATATCTCTTGTCTGTATTATTGAATAGCCTCCTAATTGGTCTTCCTCCTTCCTCAATTGACTTTCTATATTTTCTATATATCAGCCAAAGTCAGATCATATAATTTATTTTCTCAAAATAATATTTTCTGAAAAAAATAGTTTCTCAAAATGAGTAGAGGGGAGTCAGTATAAATGGGAAAACTCTGTAGAGATTTAACAGAGGAATTGCTCAGATATTTTATTTTTAAATGGCATTTAAAATATTTATTCAGGCCGGGAAGACTATAATCACAATAGCTCCAGCACTCTCTAGAATTTGAGATGTTGGATATATGTTCTATCCAATATTATAATTTATATTTACAAAGAAAGCTAAAAATGATAGCATCTATATATACTGAGTATGAGTTTTGTTGTTTTGTTTGAATGTGAGAAGGTATTAAATAAATTTGAGTCTCTCCCAATACTTAATAATTTTCTAAAAATGTAAAACCAAAGCTATCTGTAGAGAGACTTAAATGGTTTTGCATCTTTTGTTTGCCTTATTTATGAATGAGCCACATGTAGGTAAGACCAGTTCCTACTTTGTGTTCTAGATGTATTCATGTTGGGCATTGCAGGGTGCTATTGGCAACAAAATGTTGATTTAGCACTTCAACTATTATTGAAAATAGTATGTGAGGGAGGTTGTGTTTAAGGGCTGCAGGACTAGAATTTCATTATTCGTGCCATTGTACCCCGTACTTGGAGTTAATTTTCCACTTCTAAAGGTACAGTCCTATATTTCCAACCATCTTAACAACTTCTTATTTCTCAGTCCACCACCTTTCTCTACATGAATTCTTTTACCCTTTTATCATAAATTCTACCTGGGCATCAAGTTAACAGCGTAGCAAAAATGCAGCAACTTTCCCTCCCAAAACATTAAAGTCATACCAAAACACACTCAGGAAATATATTGAAATTCAACCTAATGAAATTAAAGCCCAAAGAATCTAACTCACTTTGGGAAAAGAATCTCAATACAAAGCTGTATGATTTTTGCTTTTTGTTCTTTAGAAAGTCCCTGAGTCAAATGGGCTATATGTGTCTTCTCTTTCTGATATGGAAAGATTTCTATTTGAGGGAAAATTACATATCTGAGGTTTAATAAAATCAGACTTTAATGTTTTAATTTAGGTTTTCTGTTACTCCTGTTACTTTGATAAGAGGTAATTCTATGGGTCTCTCATACTACTGCATGTCTTGTAAGACACTAGCTGCCGTGTATGTCAACTGTCTTCTTAAGGATGCTTATATGGCAAATAACTTTATATGAGAGGCAGAATCTCTCTCCAGAGCAAAGGACAGGTATGATACCACCCATTAGAAAATATTTGTGTTCCCTAAGCCAGGATTCCTCTCCTGTGACACAGACCACTGCATGTTCAAGCGTCTATCTGGGACCAAGTACAAAATCCCTTGCACAAGAAATTTGCGGACAAGAGAAACTGACAATAATATGCTGGTGCTAATGTTAGAGTCCTGGTGTGGCACTCTAGGATAAGCACTGGACTACTAACTACATGGTTGATGGCTCAAACCTACCAGAATAACAGAATTGTTATTGAGTCAGAACCAACTCAATGGCACTTAACAACAATAATGCTGTCTGCAAGGAGTATTGTTGCCACAATTAACTAGGTGCTTGGTTGCTTACCTTTAGGTTGACGATTCGAGCCACCAGTGACTCCATAGCAGAAAGACCTGGTGGTCTGTTCTATAAAGATTATAATCAATAGAATCATCTGGGGCGTTTCTGGAATCTCCTTCCTTCCATGTATTTATCTAAGCCATTCAACAACTGGCATTTGGAAAGTTTTCTGAGTAGCATTTAAAAAGTCCATAGTTCATGCTTCAAAAATTGATGAAAATGAAGGGATTGATCCTTAATCACATTTTATACTATGTTAGACACTAGGAGAGTGTGTCAAAAAGTATGGTTATTAGGGTTCCAGATCATACATACATGGATTTATTGCATATAAGACATGTTTAAACACATCTCTGTAATCAGTGGATGTCTGTGGACAAGTACTCTTAGTGATGCACTTGTCTCATCAAGATGCCTTCAAAATAAGGCTCTATTAGAACAGTGAATTTCAAGGACATCTGTGAGGCCAGTTAAATTCAAGGCAGAAAAATCATCTCAGAAAATTTTGGTGACTGTTTTTTGGGGACTCCAAAGGAGTAATCATAATAGATTTCCTTGAAGGACACAGGATTACCATGAATATTTATTATAAAGAAGTTTTAAGAAAATTTAAAATTGCACTATGGGAAGATACCAAGAAAGTTGAGCTGAGAAATATTTTTTACAGCCTGACAAGGAGCCTTCTCATTCTTCCAGGGTAGGAAGGGTTGCGCTATTAGCACTTCATGGAAAACCTGACATTATATACCCTGCCACTCTGATTTTGTCCTTTCTTGCATCTTTTTTGTTTTCCATACTCAAAGAACATTTCAAAGGAAGATGATCTGAGTCCCTGGAGGCTGCCCAAACTGTTGTTTTGACATGTCATAAATGGAAGAGCACAGAATTTTTCAGGAAAGCCTTAGTGAAATAAGACATCACATTCAGAAGTGTATAGCCCTAGATGGAGGATATGCTAAGAAACAATAGCTTCACATTTTGATATTTTTGTTTAATAAAGATTTCTATGATTTTGTAGTAATAATTTTTTATTTACCCTCATATTTGTAAATTAATTTGGTGTATCCCAAATATATTCTACTTATTATAACTAAATTAATGGTAAATGATAGTGGGGCAGGAAAAAATAGATTATATTAGAATCACTAAAGGATTTTAACACTGCCCAATCCTGGAACAACCTCACAATTGTCGCCACGCTTAAGCACATTGATGCTGTTACTTTGCCAATCAATCTCACTGGGGATCTTCCTCTTTTTCTCGGACCCTCCACCTTACCAAACATGACATCCTTCTCCCGACTGGTCCTCCTGACAATATGTCCAAAGTATGA
>NW_006408575.1:15892743-15895756 GCF_000296735.1 Chrysochloris asiatica
TGCAACACCATTCCTCTTCAATTTGTCATTCCCAGCATAGTAAACCATGTGATTGTCAGATTTTAAATGGCCAATACCAGTCCATTTCAGCTCACTAATACCTAAGATACCAATGTTTATACGAAATAGAGTAAAATAGGACTATTGGTTACTCAAATCTATTTATTAATAAAGCAAATATCAATTAAGCAATGATTGACAAGATACAGAATAGTATCTGTGTTTATGTTGGTATAAACATTAATATAAGATGCAAAACATCATTAAAATTTAGTGAAATTTAACTTTTGTATTGTGAATTCAGTAATAGTACTTGTAAGAAGCCTATGTAGTTATTCTCATGGTACCACCATCCATGTGTGGAAACTTGTTGTTAGCTGCCATCAAGTTGTCTTCTGGCACAAGGTGAACCCACACACAATGGAATGAAATGCTGCCTGTTCCAAAGCCACGCCCATGATTAGCTGTGAATCTAATGATTGTGATCCACAGGATTTTCATTGGTTAACTTTTGGAAGCAGATCACCATGCCTTTCTTCCTGCTTTTTCTTGGTCCAGAAACTCTACCAAATTTGTTCAGTGTCATAGCAACACCCAGATTCCACTGACAGACAGGTGTTGACTGTGCGCATTGTCTAAAATTGGTACTAAATCTCCCACGTGCTCTTATTGTTGTAAAGTGCCATTGAATTAGTTCTGATTCATGGCTACCCTATGTAGGGTGACTGGTGAAAATTTTGCCACTTAACCACCAGTTTAAAAAAAAAAGAAAATGCTTTACTGCTAACCCAAAGAACAAATTTGGTGTGAATTTTGGAGATATATAGGAAAAAGAGAGCTAACATCTTAACTCTCCTTTGAAGGTCTTTTGTTTATAATAATCCATGTATATTAACTAGTCTTGGTGTGGCACTGTGGGATTACCACTGGACCTCAAAGGAGTTCTAATACGAGTTGGACTGCTAACCTCAAGGTCAGCAGTTTGAAATTACCAGCTGTTCCATAGGAGAAAGATGAGGTTTTCTGTTCCCATAAAGATTTACAGCCTCTTAAACTGTACACAGGGTTGCTATGAGTTGAAACCAACTCCATGGCATACTGTTACCACCACTATCCTCAAGGCTGGTAGTTCAAACCCACCAGCTGCTCCTAGGAAGCCCTATACAGAGTCACTATGAGTCAGAACCAACTTCATGGCACTTAACAACAGCAACAGTAATGCATATTAAAGATTCAGAAAGGTTTTATTAAATGTTTATGTCATGTATAGTTATAAGCATGACTAATTTTATAATAATCAAAATAAGTATTTCCTTTCTTAGGTGTTAGTGGTGGTTGTGGATATATTCTTATGTGGTTGGTGGTAGTTTTGAACTGCTGACCTTGAGGTAAGCAGCCTGATTCATAACCACTATGCTATCAAATTGGTTCCAGCTAATAGGGTTTATGGAGCTATAAATCTTTGTGAGAACAGAAAACCTAGTCTTTCTTCTTAGGAGCAAGTGGTGGTCTTGAACTTCCCTGTCTGATATTAGAAATAACAATATCTACAGTAAATTATACTATTGTAAAATATGTTTACTTTTCCACCCCTGAGGAAATTACACTGCTCTTTCCATGTCAGGAATTGTGTATAATTTGCTTTGATCAATGAAATATTAACTGGAGTACTATGTGCCACTTCCCAGGTAGAAACATTAAGAGCCATTGCTTGGTTTTACTATTTTCTCTCTCCTCTTTTGCCATAACGGTGAATTATCTTTGTTAGCCATTAAAATTCTTGATTCTTGTTACTGCAGCATAAATTATCCTGAGTAGATTGATACAAATCCAAAGATTGAAAAGGATATTTCATCAGTTTGAATGTGACTACCCTTTTGACCTACAAATAGAAAGCCTGGTTGAACCTCCCACTTTAAAGATCAGCGAGACATGGTATGTGCTAATTAAGAACTCAACACTTTGAGCATTCAGAATGAAGCTGTATATGAGAAACCTGCATTGTTTCTACATAGACATTTCATACCTCTTAAAGATAATTTCTTTGTTCTGAATCCATGGTTGTAGTAATTGAATTGTGACTTATTACTTTACTTTAAGTTGTGTCTTGGCCAGTCCTTTGACAGTGACATGTGTGACCTAGTTCTTGCCCTTCAACAATAGTTCGTAGCAACTTGCTTTTATTATTGGTGAGTTCAACTATGTTTACTGTAATACTCCAATTCATTTGATGCAAAAAGGATTTGATTTTGTGAGAAATGCTAAGGGGATATGTAAGTCTGTATTTTCTCTACCATCTCAATAAGGTTGCTATCTTCCATAAAGTCAGATCAAATTCATGGCAGCCACATGTATACAGAACAGAACATTGCTCGGTCCTTACCGTCTTCAGGATTTGTGATATATTTAAGTCCATTGTTATGACCACTGTGTATTTTCAGGGCCTTCCAATTTAAGGAGCTTAGCTTCTAGCATCTAGCAAACAAAATTCTATGGTGATTCATGGGGCATTTCACTAGCTAATATTCAGAATAGATCGCCAAGCTATACTGTGAAGTCATTCTGACTCACAGCAAGTATGGAGTTTTCCCAGGACTCACTGATGGGTTAATAGTGCAGTGCTTATCATACAGCACCACAGCAGGACTCCAGGCTACTTAATACTGTAGCACGTTTTCTATCTTCCAGAGTGTGTAATTTCAAATTATTTGAAGGTAAATCAAAAAGTATTGCTACTAGGTTTCCAGTTCCTATAAGCATGGGCTAATTCCAAACAAAATGTGTTTTAAAATGTCTTTGTGATCAATTGATGGATGTAGACAAGTTCACTCAATAAGTAGTCTTCACCTCATTAGGTTTCCTTGAAAACACAAAAAACAAGTCCAGTCAAAACTGTGGTTTCTAAGGGGATCTGCTGGGCTAGTTAGATTCAAGGCAGAGAGGTCAGTTCAGAAGTTTATGGTGACCGTTTGGGGGACTACCAAGGGGTAATGTTGATAGATTTTTTTTTTTT
>NW_006408575.1:15897301-15899204 GCF_000296735.1 Chrysochloris asiatica
GTGTAGGACAAAGCAGTGTTTTGTTCTGTTGTACACAGTGTCACTATGAATTGGAACCAACTTGACAGCACCTGAAAGCAACAACAACCTACAACATATCCAACTCCACCTTGGGAAATTTTTGAGATGAAAGGAAAGGGTCTGTGTTGAAGAAAAAAATCTAAGAACTTCGAGATGTTAAGGGATGAATTCAGAGTAATTTGAATTGTTATATGAAATGTACTATATTCTTACACATCTAATTTTTCTCACCTCTTCTTCAGTACACTGCCAGGCAAGAAACTTGAGTTTGGAAAGGGCAGAAATTCATTCTCTTAAGGACCTGTATTTTGGCCTTATGGCAGAGCCATTGAAACTTTTCTGCTTCTTTTATTACTTCCCTTTCTCCTCCTCTGGGAGATTATGAAATAAGTCAACAAAAAAAGTAGACTATAACCCGAACCTCAACTTCACACTGTCCACCCACCATCATGACTTTTTATTTATTTATTTTTTAATGCTTTATTGTGAATTATATGATAGTTTACATGGGAGGACATTAGCTTCACATTGATCCCGTTATGTATCATTTCCTTGCCATGGTTACAATCCTCTCCATGCATCATCCACCAACCAAAGGGTACGCCCCGCAAGCCTGCCCCCTGCACACAGCCCCTCTTCCTCTCTGGGTCCAAAGTCCCCAGCCTCTCCATCTCCCCACATCATCGTCTCTGCCTCCATCCCTGGCATCACTGCTTCTGTGGGTAGGGGTCCGTTCTCTGCTCTTCTCCCTTGATGGTCCCAGGGACCTCTGCTCCTAGACTGAAAAGTTAATCACTCTTCTCTGTTTGTCACAAAACGTCTACCTTTACATTTCCAACCCTTATAATCAATCCTGATAACAATTATTCACTATTATATCGCAAGAGACCTATCCGCATCTCCTTTAATCAACCACAACTAGACAGATTGGATACTACTCAGTGGAGATTCTACCTTGCTCCACATCCTCTGGATCTAGGTTCCCACTTGAACACCATCATGGACTTTTAATAGAAGAGTTTGAGAAAAATCAAGAAAAGACCCAGGTATTATAACCATGTGATCTTTTGGAGGGGTTTCCTACTGTCTGAGGATACATTTCCTCATCTGTCTGTCCACCAAGGATTATTATTGTTGTTTGTTGTTGTTGTTAAGTGCCATCGAGTCAATTCTGACCAATAGTGACCCTGTATAGGGTTTAGTTGCTGTCAAATTGACTCGCACTCATGTGATTATATGTATGATAGATTATTGTGATTGTTGGTATGTTTGAGGCCATTGTTGTGGCTATTGTGTCATTCCATTTGATTGATGGTTTCCTGTGTTTATTACTCTTGACTTTAGTATACACAGTATTCTTTTCTAGCAATTGGTCTTTCTTAATAACATGTCCAAACTAAGCAATTGAAAGACTCACCATCTTCACTTCTGAGGAGCAGTCAATTTCTTCGAAAACTGATTAATTCATTCTTTTGTCAGTTCATGGTATAGTCAGTATTCTTCACTAACACTACAGTTCAAACACATCAATTATTCTTCTGTTTTCCTTTGATCATTATTGTAGTCAAGGAGGACAACAGGTTACCTATACCTGATGAATAAGAAGTACCCAGAATAGGGAGATTTCTCTCTATAGCCCTTTCCCACTATTGTCGTCAAATCAGTTCCAACTCACAGTGACCCCATATATTACAAAGTAGAGTGCCTTCGTAGGATCTTCTTGTCTATTATCTTTTGTCGAGGTCCTATGTTGGGTTCTAGCCTCGACAAGGAAGTGTGGGTGTCATGAAGAAGGGAGATCTGGCGGCAAAAGGGATAGAGACAGAGAGAGATGAAATATATACAAAAAAGACAGACACACAGATATGATGCAAGCTGGCAG
>NW_006408575.1:15901389-15908564 GCF_000296735.1 Chrysochloris asiatica
AGCCAGCACTCTGAATTCAGATTTCTAATCTCCTAAACTGTGAGAGAATATATTTTTGTAAAAGCCATCCACTTATGGTATTTCTGCTATAGCAGCACCAGATAACTAAGATAGTTTCTAAGACTCTAAAGCTTTTCAGGAGCAGACAGCTTCATCTTTCTCCCATAGAGCAGCTGGTGGGCTTGAACCACTGACATTGTGGTTAGTGCTTAGTAGCCTAGTACCTGACCCACAGTTCTACCAGATCTCCTTTGGATTGTTGTTGTTAAATGCCATCGAATTGGTTCCAACCCATAACAAACTTGCATAGGGTGTGAGCTTGAACCATACACCTTGTGGTTCAAACCGAATTTGTAGTACAGCTCATTAGGCACAGCCAATAGGTAAAAATAAATAAATAAAATTAAAACTACAGATGCACATATTTCTTCATATGTACATCTTTTGAAATTTGAGAGTGGTCTGACAGAGAACAGATGCTCAATAATACTCATTGGGAGAGTGGATGCATTGTCAATGCCAACACTCAGAAAAACAAGCCAAATTATATCTCTCAAAAGATAAAAGACAAAAACCTGTATTACACCACCCCACCACCTTCAGTTTTCACACCCTGAAATGTTTTTTACAATGTTTATCCCACATGGGAAGAAGATAGAGGCAAAGTTCTAAAACTTCCAACTTTGTAAACACTGTGGGTATATCCATGGCTTCCTGCCAAGTTAACATTAAGTTACTGCAAACCTATCTCTCAGTATCTCCTTCATAAACGAGGCAGAGATAAGAAGGAAAATGAAATTGGAGAAGAAAATCACTTTTTAAAGCTAGCAGCTCTGGCAACCATCAGCATCAACATAAGTACTTTTTAATCCATTGTATTTAGCCAGAGGATGACCCTCTGTGTTAGGAGTGGTAATTGCTGCACTTCACTTCCTGCTGGGACTTCAGGGAAAGCCTGTCTCCAGGCCCTGACCTGGCTTTGCGTGATGAGAGATCCCTGGGAGCTACTATTTTAGCTTTAATCCAGTACATTCACTGTATTTTATCAGGTTTTATATTTTAATGGCTTCCTGAAACTCCCCAAAGCAAAATTCATCATAAATATGTATCTCTTTTGAGGATAGTCTAATACTTTGGCCAACTGTAAGGTACACTACCGGCTCTGCAGATTGTTAGGAAACATTTAAGGTGAGCTGTTGATAATCAGATTTACTCAAGTCAGATAAGATAGCCATTATTTTATCAATTTATATTTAATAAATTAAAAGTTTATTTTCCCAGCAAAGGTAATGGTCCCACTTACTCGTTTGAATCAACTTTGCTTTTAGGTAGGAAACCTTGGTTATAAATAGAAGAAACTGACTGACTCAGGTTAAGGAAAAAGAAATACATATATTTTAAGTTTACTGAATTTCTCAGAGAATCCAAGCATCACCAGGCAGTGAAATCTGAGGAAACCCTAGAACTGAGAGCTGGGCTTCCTATATCCACTTCCTCTGCACCTCAGTCCACTTAGCAGGACGTGGGTGCCAATCGAACCTGTTTCCATAGTACTTTCATTCATGCTCTCCCTTTAGTCTCCTTGGGTTTTAACCGCTCCTTTTCAAAGGCATTTCCCAACATCCTTTCTAAAACAGAAGGAGCTCTGGTAGTATACTGATTACAACTTGGGTTGCTCACCCCAAAGTCAGCAGTTCAAAACTACTATCTGTTTTGTGGGAGAAAGAAGAGGCTTTCTGCTCCTGTAAAGATTTATAGCTTCAAAAACCCCATACATGGTCTCTATGAGTCAGAACCACCAACAACAACCATTTCTAAAACAGAATCCCCAGGTGGCACAAATTGTGCATACCCTGGGTTGTAAATTGTGAAGGTTAGAGTTTCAAATTACTGAGAAGTGCCTCAGAAAAAAGATCTGGCAATCTACTGCTCAAAAATCTGCTATTGGAAACCCTATTGAGCACAATTCTACTTCAACACATATGGGGTCACTGGAAAGCATAACTGACTCAACGGCAGCTGTTTTGGGTGATATCATTTTGTATAGTTACCCACCCAGCTGCTCTCCATCTTCTCACTGGTGCTTTCACAGCACTTAAAACAATGAGAAACAATTTTGTGGACTTGTTTATTATATCCAATAAATGAGTCTGGAGTCCTGCTGTGACACTGTATGATAAGCACTCGACCTCAGGTCAGTTTGAACCATAAGATCAGCAATTCAAACACACCAGTCACTCCTCAGAAACCCTATACAGAGTCACTATGAGTCAGAATTGACTTGATGGCACTTAACAAAAACATATTTGAGTCCTGGGTATGTCACTATGTCACTGTAGGATAAGTACTGGACTGCTAACTACAAGTTTAGAGGTTCAAACCCACCACCTGCTCCTTGAAAACCCTATACAGGTTCACTATGAGTCAGAACTGACCTGACAGTTCTCAGAAACAACAAAAAATACTTGACTGTTAGTTTTGTGAGGCTTTGCTTACCTCTATATTCCCACCATCTAGATATCTAGACTCAGTAAGTATTTACTGAATGAATATATAAATTCAGGTACGGTAGTGTGGGACACAGCTGTGGTTGAGGGGAATTAGACAGTTAAATGGGACCATTGTGAGAAATTCTGAAGGATTTTCACCAAGGTTACTTTAACTAGCTCCTGGTATTTTTCCAACTAAGCAGCTGCTCCTCAGAAGCCCCATACAGGGCTATTATGGGTTGGAACCAATTCAGTGGTGCTTAACAACAATAACAACAAACAGAAGTATATACATCTCACACTGGCTCTGCCTTGGAGCTACTTGGTCCTGATTGCTTCATCAATCCAATCAACTATTAGATCAAAGAGCTAAATAACTTTTGACATTCAGAGAGGATCAGGGCATGGGTGGGTGAGTGGCTCACAGTCATGACAAACAAATGCTCCAGTTACTCATTGATTCCAACATATATAAAAAGACTCTCAAATAGATAGCTTGAAATTAATATTTATAGCTTAATCTAATCCAAACTAGTTCAAAGGACTGTTTATTCTTGTTCTTAATCTCCACGTCAAGTTCAACTTCTAGATGCTTGCTGAAAGCATGCCTTGATTTTTTCAGAACACAAACCTTTGATGAAAAGTGTGCATCCTTTCAATGAAATCAGTTTACTTTCTTTACCATGTGTCTCAGTATATCTCAGGTCACTAGTGTCAGGCTTGTGAGCACTGTTATCTACAGCCCTAAAATGGGACTGAATGACTTCACTGTCCACTGCTGACTGTAAAAACAGATTGTGCTTCCTAGAGTTCACTGTTGACAGGCACAGGAAAGGACTCATTGGGTTGTGAAAGTTGATATTTGGTCCATAGCAACTCAACCTCCACAGCAGTGAAGACACAGAATAGTGTACTACATTTGTCCTAATATATCTGATATGTCATCATACTGTCTTTCACATGTCACAGTGCAAAACGTATTTAAAAAGTCATAATGGGGAGGTAGGGCGTAGACAAGATGAAAAATGAAGGTTAGATTCAAAAGAATCATTATACATCGATTTTATAGATTCTACAGGTGATTCTTATAAATGAGTACATACAGAATCACCTGTGGATCTTCTTGAAATGTTGATTCTGATTCAGTATATCTATGAGGGAAAAAATAATTCCCAGAAGGGGGATTGAACTGGGATGAATCAGTGAGAATTCTGATAAAACTCAACAACCAAGGGACAATTCAGTTGCCAAAATGGAGCTTCAATCTAAGTGAAGATTATGAAACTGAAAAAAGATGGTTTGTTACACTTGCCCATTTAGGTGTTGCAAACTTATCTCTTTAATGGGCTACACTTGGCTTGCTGATCATGCTGACTTCTCTCCCTCCTGAGTGTTTGATTAATCCTTGTTGGCACTTCATAATCAGTCTGTCCTTCATTTACTTGAAACAACTCTGAGATGCCAGGCAAGTTCAAATATGGGAATGCTATAGAGTATGAAGTGTATTTGGATTGTTGTGTCAGAGTTCTCGAGTTGGAATTCCAACTGTACCACTTAAAAACTATGTCTTCTTAGGCTAGTTACTTAACCTACTAGGGCCTCATTTTCTACAACTGTAAAGTACAGATAACATTAGTGTCTACCTCATAAATCTATTGTAGAAATTAAGTATGATAATCCAGTGTTCTGCATAGTGCCTGACATAGTACTTGTCTGAGAAGCAGAGGGAGGTTGGAGTGCCAAGGCAAGGTATCCTTAGCAAAGGAAGAATGGTACAAGATGAGGTAGGTGACCAAATCCTACAAGGCTTCATAGGTGACCCAGGTAAGGAAAGTTAAACAAATTCTCAAGTGCATTGGGAAGTTTTGACATGGTTTTAAGTAGGGCTGTGACAACCATGTTTATAATGAAATAATGTGTGTACTAAATATATAATCCATTGTTTTAACAAGAAAGATTTGGGGGAAATGAAAACAGGCCAATTCTCAAGTCGATTTTGCCTCATGGTGACTTCCGTGTGTCTAGAGAACTATACTCCATAAGGTTTTCAAGGCTGTGACCTTTTAGAAGCAGATCATCAGACCTTTCTTCTTGAAGCACCTCTGTGGCGTTCAAACCACCAAACTTTCAGTTAGTAGTTAAGTGCTTAATCATACACGTCACTCAGGGACTTGAGGACAGATTTGGAAGACTCTTTTATCGTCTTAATGATCTTCAGTTCTGAATGCCCTTGAACTTTCTCAACAATGGGCCTAAATACCTTGACATGAAATCCTGTTTATACTCAGGAACCTAATCTGATTGATGTTGATGATGAACGTGTAGATGATGAAAGTATTAGCACCTGACACATATGACCTTCCACACTTCCCTGAGTCAGGCACCTTGCTCACTGTGGTCTTTTATTGTGAACTCACTATACCTTGGTGGTAAGCTGAAAAATCATCTTCCAAAGATGCCTACATACAGAACCTGTTGCCTTACATGGTTCAAGGGACTTTGCAGACATGATGAAGTTAAGGATTATCAGATGGGCCCAGGTATAATCAGAATACCCTTATAAGAGGAGGACAGGAGATCAGAGGCAGAGGAGATGTGAGGACAAAAGCAAAGAGTCAGAGAGACAATTGAAGATAACTTAAAGAGGGAAGAGAGAGCCATGAATAGGAATGAAAGCAGACTTTACACACACACACATACACAAAATGATACATCGAAATATAAAAATAAACCCATTGCTTTGCAGTTGATTTCTACAGGACAGAGTAGAACTACCCCATAAAATTCCCAAGGCTGTGTTCTTTACAGAAGCTGACTGCAACCTATTTCTCCCACAAAGTGGCTGATATCTTCCAACCAACAACCTTCTTTTTTGTTGTCGTTGTTTTAAGTTTTTATTGTGAATCGAGTGATAGTTTACATGAGAGAACATCGGTTTTACATTAAGCCTATGTATTGCATTTCATTGTAATGATTACAGTCCCCTCCATGCCTCATCATTTTTATTTATTTGTTTGTTTGTTGGGGAGGTATGTACACCAAAACACTCAGGAATATATAGTCATTTAAACAAGCAATGGGCATATTCTTCAAGCGTGCCTCCTGGCCTCCAGCACTCAATCCCTCTCTTTCCATGAGTCCAGAGTCTTCAGTTGCTTTCTCCCTCCATGTCCTCACCTCTGCCTCCATCTCTGGTGTTGCTGCCTCCCTGGATAGGGTCCTGCATTCCACTTGTGCTCTTCTCCTTTGATGGTCTCAGCATCCTCTCTTCCTGGACTGTAAAATTAACTACTTCCTCCTTTGTTATAAAACTTGTACCTTTTAGTTAGATGTTAAGCCCTTAATGGCAGCACCCCCAGGCTCCTTCAGAAGATTGTAAAAGTAAACTGTCAGGCCTTTCTTCAGGGGCCCCTCTGGGTGTACTTGGATCTTCCCAACCTTTTGTTAGCAGCTGAGCCTGTTAACTGTTTGCACCACCCAGGGTCTTCCTGGTGAGCGCACCATAAATGTTCCAATGGTATTGTTATTTTGCAGTAGTCTCACATTTCCCATGTGTTCTCAAGCTAGAATGATTTAAGTTTCTTTCTCTTTTTTTAAATGTTTTATTGTGAATTATATGATAGTTTACATGGGAGAACTTTAGTTTTACGTTCATTCCATCTTATATCATCTCATTGCCATGGTTCCAATCCCCTCCATGCATCATCAACCACCCAAAGGGTATATCGCAGAAATCTGCCTGCTACACTTCCCCCTCCTCCCCCAGTTTTCGACCCACAGTCCCTTTCCCTCTCTGAGTCCAAGGTCCCCAGTCGCTTGCTTCATCACTCCACGTCATCATCTCTGTCTCTATCTCAGGCATCTCTGTTTCTCTGGGTAGGGTCCCGCTCTCGGCTCTTCTCCGTTGATGGTCCCAGAGGCCTCCGCTCCTATCCTGGAGAATTAATCACTCCCTTCTTTGTTACAAAACTCCCACCTTTGCATTTTCAACCCTCATAATCCGTCCTGATAAGCATTATTCACTACAGTATCATGAGTTACCCATCTGTATCTCCTTTCATCAGCTCCGCCCAGACAGATTGAATAGTACCTACTGGAGATTCTGCCTTCGGCCATGCTCCCTAGCACCAGATTCCCTCTTGAAAGCTTGTAAACCAGTCACTTCTTGCCTTTGTAGTCCACCCCCCTCCCCATTTGAGTATCCAATGTCCAAGCTGCCCTTCTCCGTCCACTCTGTGTGTTGGGGTGTGTGAATGTTTCTTGCTGTGAGGATTTCTTCCCTTTTTTGAGTCGCTGCTCCATAGGTATAGGTCAAGTTCATCAGACTGTATAATCTCACTATTTTTCTTTCCCCCTCTTCTTTCCTCTCCTGTTTGAGCGCCATCATCCAGTCATCCGGTCCAGGTCACGTGGGTATCATCTGCAAGTGTGGGCGCTCCTGTGCATCTGTCCTCTCTTTCCGCCAGCCAGTAGCTCCACTCTCCTCTCGAGTCCTCCGTGGCAACGCCACTGACTCTGGGCCCAACAGTCCCCAGGCATCTTCACACTGCCTGCCAACCAGGTCCCCTACTGGGTCCACAGAAGTCCACTGAACATTGTAGGGCTTAGCTTGCCACTTCATTGCTGCTTTTACCCCACTTCCCCCCATCGGTGATGTGTATGGTCACCAATCAGAGCATTCATTTC
>NW_006408575.1:15926257-15933466 GCF_000296735.1 Chrysochloris asiatica
CTCTGTAGAATTTTGATGGTTGTGAATTTATGGAGGCTTGCTTTGTAGCCTAACACATGGTCAATTCTGGAGAATGTTCCATGCGCACTGGAGAAGAATGTGTATTGTGATGCTGTTGGGTAGAATGCTCTGTATATATCTATCAGGTCAAGTTGGTTGATTGTGTTGTTAAGTTCCTCTGTGGTATTGTCGAGCTTCTTTCTGGTTGTTCTATCCCTTTTCGAAAGTGGTGTGTTGAAATCTCCTACTATAATTGTGGATTTATCTATTTCTTTCTTCAGTTCCATTAAGGTTTGCCTCATGTATCTTGGTGCTCTTTCATTGGGAACGTAAATGTTTATTATGGTTATGTTTTCTTGTTCAGTTGATCCTTTGATCATGAGATAGTGTCCTTCTTTGTCTCTTATGCATGTTTTTATCTTAAAGTCTATTTTGTCAGAGATTAGTATTGCGACTCCTGCTTGTTTAGAGCTGTTGTTGGCTTGGTAAATCAATTTCCAGCCTTTGACTCTTAGTCTGCTTTTGTCTTTGTGTGTAAGGTGTGTCTCTTGGAGGCAGCATATTGATGGATCTTGTTTTTTAATCCATTCTGCCACTCTTTGTTTCTTCACTGGTGCATTCAATCCATTGACATTCAATGTAATTATTGATAAGTATGAGTTGATTACTGTCATTGTGTTACATTTTTGGTGGTGTTGTTCATTCTTTGCTTCTGCTTACCTTCTTGTATTGCATTTGTGTTTTTTGAGTTGATTCTGGTCAGTTTCTTCCTAGCTTCTTTGTTTGGTTGTTCTGTTTGGGAATTCATGTTCATGATCTGTTGTGGGGTATTAACTTTCTTTGGGGTTACCTTGTAGGCTACTCGTTTTTCTCTGCATTTAGGATATTCCATTGCAACCTGTAATTTACCTGGCATCTCCACAACCTGTGCTTCTGTTGCTGTGTTTGTCCCTTCTTTGACGTTGATTATATTTGTGTCCTTCAGTTGATCTCTGGGTTCCCTTGAGTTTGTTGTAGTCTCATTCCATTCTGGACTCTGCTTTCTGTTGACTGTGTTACAGGTGGTGTTGCCATACCTGTCAATCTCTGTTTGTTATCTGTTCTTGTTGGTTCTCTACTCCCAGAACTCCCTTTAGGATGTTTGGAAGTGCTGGGTTGGTTTTGATTAATTCCCTCAGATTCTGTTTATCCTGGAATGCTTTGATTGTGCCATCGTATTTGATTGATAGTTTTGCTGGTTAGATGATTCTTGGTTGACAATTTTTTTTCTTGCAGGGTTTTGTATATGTCTCCCCATTGCCTTCTTGCCTGCATAGTTTGTTTTGAATAGTCAGTGCTTAATCTAATTTGTTTGCCTTTATAAGTTATATTTCTCTTCTCCCTAGCCACTTTTAGTATTTTTTCCTTGTCTTTGGTTTTGGAGAGCTTTATTATTATATGTCTTGGAGATTTTCTTTTGAGGTCTATCCTTCCTGGGCTATGTTGGGCTTCTTGAATGTATATTTTCTCATCTTTCAAGATGTTAGGGAAGTTTTCCTCCAGAAGCTCTTCCACTATCTCCTCTTTGGGTTTCCTTGATTCTTCTTGTTCTGGAATGCAAATAATTCTTACATTATTCCTCTTCATGTTATCCAGCATGTATCTTAGATTGTCTTCAGATTGTTTTATCCTTTTAGCTGTTTGTTGTTCTATCTTGGCTGTACTGACAGATTTGTCTTCCAGATCGCTAGTTCTGGCTTCCATCTCTTCCAGTCTGCTCCTTTCCCCTTTCAGGCTATTGTCTATTTCTGATATCTTATTATTGATCATCTGGACATCTTTTTGAAAGTTTTGAATTGTTTCCAGTCTGTGTCAGTCCTATTAGATTGTTCCTGCAGTATTCTGGTTACTTCTTCCTTGTTTTCCTGAATCCCTTTTCAGAGTATTTGAATTTGTTTCCATATTATTCTTCTGAATTCCCTCTCAGGCAAATCCAGAACCCACTCTTCCTCCTCTATAATACCTTTGTCTTTCTCCAGCTCATTTGTATCAGCTGCCTTTTTTTGCTTTTGGAGATACTTCGATAATGTTGTTTCTTGTTAGGCATGAATATTCTTATTTTGTTTAATTATTATTGCTATGATCAAGAGGTCGGTGTCTCTTGTTGTCTGTATTATGTATTATGTGTGGTTAGGTCTTGTCTATGTGGAGGCCACATAGGCGAGTGAGCACGGTGAGTCAGGGGGCAGGGCCAGTACATGTGGTGTGTTGGGAGCCTGCGTGGTGCTTTGGGTGGCACCGTGGCACGTGCAGTGCATCGGTGGGGGTATGACTGGCTCGTAGTGCGTCGGGTGGAGTGCATGACCAGCACATGGAGTGTGGCAGGGACCTGGTCCACGCGAGTGGTGCGGACGCGAGGTTCTCGTGGGGAGTGTGGTGAGGTAGCGCTACAAGGGGGCAGTGCGGTGGGGGACTGGCCGCTTGATCCTGCGGGGTGGAGTCCGTGTCTGATGACATCAGAGAGTCACTTGCTGTATTTCTGCTGCTCTCTGTGCCCTGGTTAACCTTCTTTTCCTGCCTGCTACACTCGTAGAGATTTCACGCTAGGGCAGAGAACCCTCCTCCTCTTGCCTTTTTTTTTTCTTTTTTTCTGTCTCCTGCGGCTTTGTCTGCCCGAGATTCTCCCGTTTGGGCTGGCTCTAGCCCCGCCCTCAAAGCTCTACAGGGGTCGGGGCAGTCACTGCCCACAGTGGCAAACGAAAGTTCAAACTGCTAGAAATTCCAACGTGGTATGATTTTTTAAAAAAGCAAGTAGAGGAGGTAGATGCCCTGAGTTTTATGGTGATTGGAGGGTTTTGAGTCCGCTACCGGACGGCCTCCTCCATGAGGTCTCTCCCTTTGTCCTTGGAGCCCACCTTACCCGTGTCGTCGTGCCTCAGTGGGGTACTGGGAGCTCCCCGAGAAGGATTCTATTCTTTATTCATATCTTGTAGAGAACGTACAGGGGAGCCAGCCACACAGTCTTTAGATACACATACTGACACCTCTTTCTTCACCTAGCATTTCACCCTCATAGAACAACTCTTTTGTACCTCTGTATCCGACCCAAATCTGCCAGCACCATGAGTTTTAGGGTGATTGGCTCTCTCTTTGCATTCCTCTTAGTCTGTTTTTTAATTAGCCTTTTCCTGTCAACTTCTAGAAAGTTCCTAGCTCTGAAATTTCTGGAGGGAAAACCTAACCAGAACAGCAGAAGTAATTCTGTAAGGGAAGGGAACAAAACAGAGGACTCTGAGAGCAGGCAAGGCTATGTTTATTTTTGGCAGACATGGGGAGAAATCTCACATATTAATTATTTTTGTCTTGTCACAAGTATAATCTAAACTCTGTTGACAGTGCTATTTTTAAATCTATATAAGCCACTATGATGGGGTCCTGGTATAGCACTGTAGGATAAGCACTGAACCTCCTGGTTAGCAGTCCAAACTCATCAGCCACTCTGCTATGTTTTCAGTTTACTATCTATCCTGGGTTTTTGTTGTTAAGTGCTGTTGAGTTGGTTCCAACTCATAGGAATCCTATGTAGGATTTCCGAGGAGCAGATGATAGGTTTGAACCACCCAGCTTGTGGTTTGCAGTCTAGTGCTTAATACTATAGCGCCACACAAGGAGTCTCTATCCTGGGTTACAGATTTATAATTCACCTGTTACAATTCTGACTTCCCTTACCATACTGTTTATACTAGCTTTACAAGCATAGAATGTAACATATACTTTAGACCAAATATATAATCTCAGAGAAGGGAATTTGAAGATCTTTTTATCCAGCACATCATCCAGTTCTGGAATTATTTTTGTAACTTCCTTGACAACTAGCCATTTGAACTTAATACACATCCTCAACTGTAGGTCTCACACAGGACGAGCTAGCCCATTCTATTTATGAACTCTTCTACATTCTCTATATTGCACTGAGAATAATCTCTTCTAAATATGAATTTACATCCCACTTACACAGTTCATAGGTTAAAGATGGAAATTTTTCATCCACACCAAAGCACTGCCAATGAGTTGATTACAAATTAGAGCAACCCTATGGAAAAGGTTAAGGAGCTCTGGTAGTGTAGTGGTTATGAATTGGGCTGCGAACCTCAAGATCAGCAGTTCGAAACTACCAGCTGTTCCGCAGGAGAAAGATGAGGCTTTCTGTTCCCATAAAGATTTACAGCCTCAGAAACCCTGTACAGGGTCGCTATGAGCCAGACCTGACTCCACGTCAAACAACAACAACGTGGAAAAGGTTAGAATTGCCCCATGGAGCTTCCAAGGCTGTAATCTTTATAGAAGCAAACTGCCACTTCTTTCTTGAGCAGAGTGGCGGGTGGGTTTGAACCAACCAGTTTAACCACTGTACAGTAGGGCTCCATAACTGGATTTTCCCTACTTCTGAAGTTTTGTCTCTGCCCTTGATGCCCCATGCTGCCTTACTTCCAACTCTCACACATGCTACACGCTCCTTTACAATAGGTTGTGCTCATACAAACTTTTCCAGTGCTAGCACCTTTCTGCTGCATGTCCTCTGGTTCTCAACACAAGTTGTCACTTTCTCAGGGAACACTTCCCTAATCACTTAGAATAGCTCGGGTTCTTGTTGTGTATGCTCTTGTAGCATCTGGACTCTTCCTTTCATAGTATTTGGAATTGTTAGAAATTTTATATATACTGTGAGATTTCTATTTTTTTTTTTTCTCACCTGAGTGTTTTTCTTTTTTTGTTGTTGTTGTTACATCCCATTGGTAGGATGCAGCTAACACATTGAAGATCTGCAGTGTATATCCATTGAATGAGTAAATGAAGGGATGTTTACTGTTAAAACCCTAGCACATATCACAGTGATTGGGACCTTCCAATAGAGAAGAAATATGTAATGGGAAAAAGATGTACAAGAGCATACCCATAATTAAAGTCCAATGTGACGAATGCGAATGACTCTTTCTCTGTCTCTCATTTTGTCTCTCAATCTCACATAATCATGATGTACCTTCTCTTTCACTTGTAATAGTGCTGGAAGATAAATAACTTAAAAATATAATTTAATCCAGCTCTGACATTTCTATTAGGTTTGATAATGTGGCATTAAAAGAGCTTTTAATTCTCTCTAGGAAAAGGAAAGAAGCAAAAGCTTCTACTCTTAATTTGAACATTTATTGGGCAATATGGAGAAGACAAGAGAATGGATTGGAGGGGACCATGGTGAAGATAGAGTTGTTGTTGTTGTTGTTAAGTGCCGTCGAGTCGGTTCCGACCCATAGCGACCCTGTACAGGGTTTCTGAGGGTGTAAATCTTTACGGGAGTAGAAAGCTTCATCTTTCTCCCGCGGAGCAGCTGGTAGTTTCGAACCGTTGACCTTAAGGTTCGCAGCCCGATTCGTAACCACTATGCTACCAGAGCTCCTTGAAGATAGAGTTAGGAACCAATATTTACAAGAGTTGTAGGGAAAGAAAAAGCAAATAGTGGGTCTGGTGGTGATTTGGATCAGGGAGGCAAAAGTGAGTGAAATCATTAAAGGATTCCCTGACCTGGCATATCATGTTTATCACCTCTTGGCCATCTAGCATGGACAGTAATCCACTGCATACATGCAGGCACTGGTATTGCTATAATTTTATGCAACACTCATGCAGGATACCTTATAATTATTATGTAACTTCCAGATAGGATAGCAAGGTGGACTTATGGGAAATTTATATAACTACACATTAATTTGGGTGATGTGGCTTTCTAACAAGGACGAAGCCTGGTTCAGTGCAGTGATTAAGCTCTTGGCTGCTAACTGAAAGATCAGTAGTTTGAACTCAAACGTTCCTTAGGAGAAAGAGGTGGCAGTCTGCTTTCATAATGATTTATAGTCCTAAAAACTCTATGGGACAGTTCTCCCATGCCCCCTAGGGTTTCAGTGTGTTAGGATCAACTTGATAACACTAGATTTGTATTTTTGGCTTTCCAAAAGTGTTTTTTTGTTTTGTTTTGTTGGCAAAGATACAAGTTTTTCTGCATACTGTTTAAAAGATATGTTTAGCAGGCAAAAGTGTTAAGTCTCCATTTGGAGCTTTCTAAAAACTGGCAACACTTTACCCTGATGTATAGAGAGAATCTCAGTCAACACCTGAATACATGCCCTGGGAGACATGGGATATTTGAGGAAACACTCCTTAAAGCAGTTTGAGATCTCCCAGTGAGGTTTGCAAAGAATATGTTCTTTGTATTTATTATAGCAAACTTCTCAAAGTTTCTTATGCAAGGATGCTCATTTTTACTAAACCTTTTATACAGTGCTCTGCAGAAGTCTCTGGAACAAATCTACATGTTGACTATGTGTGCTGGTGCTACTCATTAGGATGGGAATTGCTATAAGTCTTGGAGAGGGAAACACCATTGAAACCCTGTGGTTGAATATGAGATATGCTGAGTTTTGATCTTTGAGATAAAACCAATGGAAATCAATAAATGAGTTTGAAGTTCTAAGGAAATATCCTAAAGATGACTAAAAAAAGACTTACGCTTTCTAGGGAAGGTCAAGTTTGATCAAAGGTCATTGCACATTTGAAGCATTGTCATAAAGAACTTAATTTATCCAAGGAAGTTTAAGCTAGAGATTCTCTACTCTAAGGTTCTAGGATTAATTAACATTATGTGCTGTTGAGTTGATTCCAACTCATAAGAAGCCAATATAAGACAGAATAGAACTGCCCCACAGGATTTCCGGGGCTGACATCTTTATGAAAGCAGATAACCAGGTCTTTTCTCCTGCAGAGCCACTCGCTGGGTTTGAACCAGTGACCATCTAGTTGGCAAGTGAACACGTAACCATTGGTCTCCAGCATCTTATTAAGCCTGCCTACACACTAAATCAATTAGCCACAAACAAATCGACCTACTTTAACCAACTTTCAAAATGTTTTAGAAAGAAACAAGGATATCAGATGGATATCATAGGTTCCATAAATAGGAATAGGGCACCATCTATAAAACAGGTGACCTCTTTTTTTGCAGATCCATGTTCCATGGTAATGTTTGTTGTTGTTGTTAGGTGCCATCGAGTTGGCACCGACTCATAGTGACCTTATGCACAGCAGAACGAACAATGTCCGATCCTGGGCCAACCTCACTACTGTTGCCACTACTATTGAGTCCATCAATGCTGCCACCTGGCCAATCCATCTTGTTAG
>NW_006408575.1:15934821-15936205 GCF_000296735.1 Chrysochloris asiatica
CCTTGGACTTCCTCCCTGAGTATCATTGGCTCTTGATCATATGGTACCTCTTGAATATTTGTAGGTGAAACAAAATGGCTTCCACAATGCTACTCAGAATGGCCAGAGACTAGCTAGTCCCCAAGTCAACTTCAGACTCCCAGGAGAAAGTTTCCTGTTACCTCATCTTGTCAAGAGTTCACATCTGATCTAAGGATCTCTGTCCAGGAACTCTACACATGGTCCAGGGTCTCTTCATGTGGCTCACAGCCTATTCAGCAGAGGTTGTAGGAACAAATTTCTTGAGAAAGGGCAAAATCAGAAGAGACAAATTGACTTATAGGCCTGAAATACATTAAAATTAAATATCATTCAATATTTGAAAAATAAGAGTTTTTTGCTGTACAATCAACAACTCTTTATTATCTTTATGGTTGTTCATTTGTGTACACATATTTTGACTCATGTATTTAAGCTTATGCTTTCTGTCTACTGTATTTCTAATTTTCACATTTTAACTATCTGATAAAACCCAATACACCTATGCCTCACTTATCAACTACCTCATTATCTGACATTGCATATTTTCAACAATAGCAACAACAAAAAATCTACTATCCAATGATTGTATATATTAATATTGTGTGTCTGGCTGTAACAACAAGGTGTGAATGACAGTAACATCAATTGAGATGGTATATGCCAACTTGTCTAGGCTGTTATTTTTCAGTGCTTTGACAGTTATGTAATGATGTAATTATCATCCACTTTCTTATAATGCTGGCTTTCCAATAATGACCTTCTCTTTGGAACCTAGCCATACTGATAAGTAAGGAATGGATGCACTGAACTTAACATTTTCTTTCTCAAAGTCTATTCATCTCCCAAGACTTTTCCACTTCTCAATTCACTGTTTGATCTTGTTATCTTCATCTAATACATGTTATAGGTGGCTATGCTGAAAAATGCTGAAAATTCCTGAACTTATATATGTTTATGTATATATATGAACATATGTATTTTTTAAAGGTATCCACTTGTTTAATATTGTACAAAAAAGTTTGAGTAGAACCAAGTCAATTTAACATTAGCACATTTGTTTACACCACTATCTAGTTATTCCTTTTAACTTTACTATTCAAACAATAGAAAGTAGGGAGAAATTTAGGGATAGGGAAAGAGATAAAACCAAAAACCTTATCTACCATGTTTATTACTCTACAGTGTGGCTAGCTGAGCTCACAGGGATGGCTTCTTTTATGTCTCTACTGTGCAGGAATTCAGTTGTATATAAAATTGAACCTGCTCAAGAGTTGAGGGAGACTAGAAATGATGGGTCCATATCCTGTTGCATTGTCATACAATTCAAATAATCGGCCAAATACTTGTCTTCCAAAATTCTTGG
>NW_006408575.1:15936745-15944132 GCF_000296735.1 Chrysochloris asiatica
GAAGAGCAAGTTTCAGTGTCTCTTCTGACATCCATTTTGACCTTTTCCTTCTTTCTTGTCTTCTTAATGACTTTTTGCTCTCTTCACCTATGATGTTCTTGATGTCATCCCACAACTCTTCTGGTCTTCGGTCTTTAGTGTTTAATGTATCTAATCTGTTCTTCAGATGATCTCTAAATTCAGGTCATATTTATATTCAATATATTCAGGATATATTCAAGGTCATATTTTGGCTCTTGTGGACTTGGTTTCATTTTCTTCAACTTCAGTTTGAATTTTCATATGAGCAACTGATGGTCTGTTCCACAATCTGCCCCTGGCCTTGTTTTGACTGATGGAATAGAGCTTTTCCCTCGTCTCTCTCCGCAGATGTAGCCAATTTGATTTCTATATATCCCATCTGGTGAGGTCCATATGTATAGATGTCTCTTATGCTATTTAAAGAAGGTATTTGAAGTTAACAAATCATTGATTTTGCAGAATTCTATCATGAGATTTCCAGCATCGATTCACCAAAGCCATATTTTGCAACTACTGATCCTTCCTCTTTGTTCCCAACCTTTGCATTCCAATCACCAGTAATGATCAATACATCTAGATTGTGTGTTTGATCAATTTCAGATTGAAGAAGTTGGTAAAATTCTTCTATTTCATCCTTACTGTCTTTAGTGGTTGGTACATAATTTGAATAATAGTGATATTAACTGGTCTTTCCTGTAGGTGCATGGATTCCTTCTCCCTAGTCTGTCCTCATCTGGAAGCTCATCTAAAGCCTGTTGACCATGGGTGACCCTGCTGGTATTTAAAATACCGGTGATATAGCTTCCAGAATCACACCAACTCACAATTCACCACAGTACAACAAACTGACAGACATGTGGTGGATTCTCTTGTTAGTCCATGGTAATTTAGTTATTCTTCACTAACACCGTAATTCAAATGCATTGATTGTCAGAAGACTGTAGGAGTACAGTCTTCATTATTCAACTTTCACATGTGTACAAGGCGACTGAAAATACCATAACTTGAGTCAAGTGTACCTTACTCCTCAAAGTGACGTATTTATTCTTTAACACTTTTAAGAGAGGTCTTTTTATGCAGATTTTCCTAATGCAATACATCATTTGATTTATTGACTGCTGTTTCTATGAGCACAGATTGTGGATCTATGCAAACTGAATAAACAGTAATGATGGTGGTGGTGGTGTGACTTCAAATTCGTTCTGACTCAGCAGAAAGCCTCATCTTACCCACACAGAGTGCCCGGTGAACTCAAACTGCTGACCTCATGACAAGCAGCCCAACATATGATCCACGACCCTACCAGGACTCCTATGTTGTTGTTAAGTGCCATTGAGTCAATTCTGACCCATAGCAACCCTGTGTAGGGTTTTCAAGGAGCAGCTGATGAGCTTGAACCACCGACCTTGCAATTCCAACAATTTTGCAGTCTGACGCATTAGCCCACAGCATCACACCAGGGCTCATATAGTTAACATTTATTGTGGTGTAAACAGTTAAGAATTGAACTACTAAGGTTTGGGAATTCAAACCACCTAGAGTTGCAGAAGGTTGCCTGTGATCTACTTCCAAAAAAATCTGCTATTGAAAATCATATGAGCACAATTCTACACTGACACACATACAGAGTCTCCCTGAGTCAGAACCAACTGGATGGCAACTGATTTTGGTGTCTTAGTTATTAAACTATGCCAGGCATTGCTCTCAATGACTTACATTCAGTATCTCATTTAATCCTTACAACAATCCTGTGAGGTCAGTACAAATACTATTGTCATAGAGAAGACAGGTGCAGTAAAATTCAGATAAGTTTGTTAAGAAGACCAAGATAATCAGATATATTCATGACAAATCCCAGAGTCAGTTCTGAAATACTTGCTGACACAGGAGTATATCATTCTATGTAATGAATAGAATTCTGTTGAAGGAAGCTATCTCAACATCAAAAAGAGATTTCCCTGTGCTCAAAAATTGTTGTTGTTGTTGTTAAGTGCCATTGAGTCGGTTCCAACCCATAACGACCCTAAACAGGGTTTCCAAGGCCATAAATCTTTATGGGAGCAGAAAGCCTCATCTTTCTCCCATGGAGCAGCTGGTAGTTTTGAACTGCTGACCTTGCAGTTCACAGCCCGATTTGTAACCACTACGCTACCAGAGCTCCTTGTGCTCAAAAATTAGGCTTCCATATTAATGGTACTTTGTTCCCTTCCCCTTTCCAGATCCTTAGTAATATATGATAGCCCCATTCAGGACTAAGGTACTGTAAAAGATCTGGAGCTGTTCAGACACTTGGCACTGGGGAAAAGTGGTTTTTCTGTAACTGCACCCCAAAAGGTTTATTGAAATGTTGATTGGCATTGACCTGTGATAGTTGTTCATTTGTTAGCCAACACATAGTTCAATTGTTGCTTCTGAGAATTGTGTTTCCAAATTTACTGTGTAGAACTGCCTTAGGGCTTCTTCCATGCTTACCTCTGGATTCAACCACATTAATAAACAGGCTTCAACATAAACTAGGTCTCAGAAACATCTCATTTATAACAGATTTTCAGCATACTGTTGGAAATTACTTGATGATTAATGTTGTCTAACACAGATAACTGTATTGCAATGAGATTCAGGATTTATCAATAAATGTAATGATAATCCTCTATCTTTGTTTACATCAATAATTAATGTAGATCAGGAGGGAGCCCTTGAAACCTTGTATAAACCAAATTTATTCCCACTGGAATAGATTATATCCATATGCCACCACTCAAAAGGTGATTGGTACATTTCATTAGAAAGTAATTGAAAATAAGATTTATTTTAAAGCCTTGCTATAAATAATTTTGATAAACATTATTTTTAGTAGCAATATCTGCACTGTGTATAGAATTTGCTTTACATCAAAATATGGTATGCTATATGCCATTCTAATGGTATGGTGCTGTGGGTTAAAGCACCAGACTGCAAAGCCATTTGAACTGCAAGGTCGGTGGTTCAAGTTCACCACTTGCTCCTTGGATACCCTATACAGGGTTGCTGTGGGTCGGAATCGACTTGACGCGACTTCACAGCAACCACATGTGCCATTCTCAGATTTCCTAAGAAGAATTTTCTTACTTTGATGAGACATTTTATTTTTGCCTTTCTTCCTCTTTTTGAGGACCCTCTACTGTGTCAATCATAATGTCCTTCTGCAGGGGCTGCTCCCTCCTGATAACATGTGCAAAGTATGAGGGGTAGTCAAAAATTATCCACACTCTGGATGTACAATTTATTTTAATCAACGTTTAGAAAACACAAATAGATCATTTTTCAACGTAACCCCTTTGCTTTTCAACACACTTTGTCCATTTATCAACAAGCTTTTGAATTCCCGTATTAAAAATGTTTTAGGCCGTGCTTTGAGCCATGAGTGCACCACTGTCTTCACTTCTTCATCAGAGGTGAATCTTGTTCCTCAAAGGACAGCTTTCAGGGGACCAAACAGGTAAAAGTCCAACAGAGCAAGATCAGGACTGTAGGGAAGATGCTTTAACACCTCCAGATAAAGTTTTTACACAATGTAAACAGAGGTGTGCAGTTGTGCACTGTCATGTAAGATCACAATGCCCTTGGATAGCAGTCCTCTGCGTTGAATCTAAAGTTTAGGCTTCAGGTTTTCAGTGACCATCTCATTGTAACAAGCACTGTTGATTGTTGTACCTTTTTTTTTTTGATAGTGCTCCAATTCTGGCCCTTGAGAATCCCAGAAAACTATAAGCAATTTTCCAACTGATGGTTGACTTTTGAACTTTTTCTTGGTTGGCAGTTGACGGTGTTTCCATTTTATAGTCTGCCGTTTACTTTCAGGCTCATAGTGATGAATCCAGGTCTTGTCACCAGTAACGATTTTTTAAAAGAAACTTTTACCTTTCTTCCAGTATCAAGTCTGCATTTTGTTTGCAGATATCCAGGCGCTTCTGTTTATGCTCTCTGTGAGTTATTTCTGTATCTATCTCACACAAACTTTTAGAAACCCATCTGTCATGGATTATTTCATAGGCAGAGCCACAGTTGATTTGCCACATAATCCACTGTCATTCATCACTTGACAGACCCCTTTCCCATGCACACTCAATTTGTCATCAGCCATGAATCTCGACGGGCATTTTAAGATCACCATCGTGCAGATAATTTTCGACTCATCATCATATGTAAGACAAAGTTCCATCATCTTGCTTCTAAGGAGCATTTCTGTTGTACTTATTCCAAGACACATGTTTAATCTTCTGGCAGTTCATAGTATATTTAATATTATTCATCTGCATCAAAACTCAAAGGTATGAATTCTTTGGTCTTCTTTGCTCATTGCCCAGCTATTAAGTGACTGTGAAACAAAGACAAAACCATGACTTGGGTGAGGCACATCTTAGTCCTCAAAGTGACACCTTTCCTTTTTAACACATTAAAGAGATCTTCTGCAGAAGATTCGTCCAGTTCAATAATATGTCACTTAAATTCTTGGCAACTGCTTCCATGGGTGTTGATTTTGGACCAAAGCAAAATGAAATGACAACTTCAATATTTTCCATTTGTGAGAATTTTTGTTTTCTTTGTATTAAGCTATACTCCATACTGAAGGCCAATTCCTTGATCTTCATCAATTAGCACTTAAGAGTCTTCTTCACTTTCAGCAAACAAGGTTGTCTCATCTCCATAATGCAGGTTGTTAATGAGTCTTGCTCCAATTCCAATGACCTGTTCTTCATATAATCCAGCTTCTCAGGTTGTTTTCTCAGCATGAAGATTGAATTAGCATGAAGTAAAGATACAACTTAACACACACACCTCTACTGATTTCTAAACCAGTATCCCCTTGTTCTGGTAGAGCAATTGCCTCTTGGCCTATGTACAAATTTCACATGATCACAATGAAATGGTCTCAAATTTCCATTGTTTACAATGTTATCCATATTTTGTTATGATCAACACTGTCATATATTTTTGCATAGTCAAAGAAAAAAAAAAAAAAAGTAAACATCATTCTGATAGTCTCTGTTTCCAGCCAAGATCCATGTGCCACCAGCAGTGATAGCCCTCTGTCCATATCCTCTTCTGATCCATCTTGAATTTCTGGCAGTTCTGTAACAATGAAGTGTTGCAACTGCTTGTCAGTTATCTTCAGCATAACTGTCATTGCAAGTATGTGGTGACTTGAGTTAATGTCTCTTATAGCCTTGAAAACTTCCAAATACTTTTTTTCCTGATGGATCTAGGTAAGAGAAGACAGGGGAAGATGCTGATGGATTATATGATTCAGCTGTGATTGTTAAGAGGGTTAATTGTGGTTGGTCAATTTTGTCATTCTGCTGCTGCTTCTTGTTAAGAGCCATCAAGTCGGTTCTGACTCATTGCAACCCTGTATAGGGTTTCTGAGGACTAGCTGGTGAGTTTTAAATGCCAACCTACATAGTTCAAACCAACCTTATGGTTGAGTGCTTATCCTACAGTGACACACCAAGACTCCGGATTTAAAATAAGCCATCTCAGAAGCAGAGGGGTGGACTCTCACTACAATCAAAAGAGAAGAGCCAGCATGAGTGTCCATCTAAGGTGGTCTCTCCATGTGTAGAAGAAAGAAGAGTGATGAAAATTGAAGACACTTGGAATCAATTAGTCCAGTGGACTAATGAATACATGAACATCAGTCTTCACCACCCTGAGACCAGAACTAGATGGTACCAGCTGCCATTGCCAACTGCTCTGAAAGGTATCACATTAGCGGGTCCTAGATACAGTGGGAGAAAATGTGGAACAAACCTCAAAATTATACAGAAAAGACCAGACTTGCTGGTCTGAAGGGAGACTGGAGGAACTTGAGACTATAGCCCTCAGCCACCTTTCAGATTTGGACTTTCAGATCTGGAATGGAACTCATCTTTGTGGACCAATTTTTAGGCAGGTGGTAAATAGGTATACAAGGAGGGCAACAGTACTAAGGTATGTTCACCATGGAATGGTGAACTCTTAAAGATCAAGAGGGCTTACCTAAGGACAACGTTCAGAAGGGCTGGGAAGGAAGGTGGAATGAAACTAAGAACCACAGGGAGAAAGTGGAATAACTGTTGTTACATGGAAGGGATTGCAATCATTGAGGTAAAACAAAGTGAATGATTGGTTGAGTGTAAAACTGATGATTTACTTTGTAAACTGTCACTCAATTAAGAATAAAACGCTTAGCAGAGTGTGTTCTTTGAACTCAATCCCTGAGCATTGAATCTTCTTGGCCGAAGGACCAAAAGTTGTGATACCAGAGTAGCAGCAGAACAAAGAGCAGTGGACATCCCAACCCATAGAACAAGTAAAACTGGACAGGAAGCTTGCTTGAAGAATGGGATGCCTCCAGGCATGTAACTGGGAGAGGTAGGATTTTGCTGACTCCTGGGTCTAGAGTAGAGTGCTATCAGGCTGAGGCCTATGATGGAGTGGTGTGCCTTGTGGGTATTTATCAGCAACCTTAAAATAGCTTTGTAACATTTCTGGAGTACGTCAGAGGTCAGGTCAAGGGCCTGAGGGCTGAAGTAAGAACTACCTGTGGGCATGGCAGAGGAGAGACTGTCCTGACTGGAAGGACGGTGCCTTGAACATTTCTGACCCTGAGTTGTAATCTATTAACTTCCCTAATAGTCCTAGAACTCTGAGTATGGTGTCTAGTTCTGTGTGGTCATTGCAATGAATTAAGGAATCCAGATGAGAATTAAAGAATTGTGCCAGTTGATGATATTTTTACAGTGTGATATTTCTGCATTCTGTTGAGTGACCTTTCTTTGGAATGGACACCTATATGAATCCAGTGGGTTGGCCAGGGAGTTTATCTTCCAAATTTCTTGGCATAGGCAAGGGAGCATCTCCAGTGCTATGTGTTTTTTGAAACATCTCAATTGGTATTCCACCACTTTTTCTGGTGCTTTGTGTTTTACTAATGCACCTACAATACAGTTTGGACTTCTTTCTTCAGTACTCTCAAGTACTTGATATTATGCTACCTCCAAAAAAGGCTGAATGCTGTTTCTAGGATTCTGTATATTCATCCCATCTCGTTTTATGTTTCCTGCATTGGTTAATACTTTGCTCATTTTGTTGTTGTTGTTATGTGCCAGTGAGTTGGTTCCAACCCATAGTGACCCTAAGTACAACAGAACAAAACACCACCTGGTCCTGCACCATCCTAACAATTGCTGCTGCCACTGTCCCAGTACATCTCATGGATGATCTTCCTCTTTTGCACTAATGCTCCACTTTATTTTGCTCAATATTGCAACTAGAGGTTCACAGTTTTCTTCTGTTCTTTCAGCTTGAGAAATGTTGAATGTTTTCTTCTCTTTTGGTTTTCTAA
>NW_006408575.1:15944652-15965432 GCF_000296735.1 Chrysochloris asiatica
AAAAAAGATATTTTCAATGAATGAATAGGTTAGTCATGCAGAATTCTATCATGTCATGTGGCAGTTTGATATTCATTTGGTTCCAGTTCATCACAACCACGTATAGGGTTTCCAACACTGTAAATGTTTATGGGAGAAGAAAGCCTCAACTTTCTTCCATGGAGCAGCTTGTAGAGCAGCTTGTGGATTCAAACTGCTGTCTTTGTATTTAGCCCATAGGATAGGACTGCTGCCACAATGTCAGGCCATCTCATTGGAGATCTTCCTCTTTTTCTGTGACCTCCCACTTTATCAAGTATAATGTCCTTCTCTAGGGACTGGGTCCTCCTGAAAATATGTGCAAAATTTGAGGCAACAAAGGCTTGCCATCATTGCTCCTAAGGAGCATTCTGTCTGTACTTCTTTCAACACAGATTTGTTTGTTCTTCTGACAGTCATGGTACTTTCAATATTATTATTATTGGTAAGTGTCGTTGAGTCAGTTCCAACTCATAGCAACCCTGTATAGGGTTATTTAAGCAAATATTAAATGGAATGATACCTATACAACATTTAAGCGAATGATTTGTTCTGACTTGTATTACTTGGCACAATGTTGTTAAGGTCCATTTATGTCATAGCATATACAAGAAGGCTTCAAATAATTTGTGGGAAAATTCCATTATCTTTTCATTCCATTTGTCCATGAACTTTTTTTCTTTTTGTGACTGCGTAATATTCATATTGATAGGCACTTATGTTGTTTCTACTTTTTTTTTATCTGTAGTGAATAGTGCTTCGGGAAACATTTAACATTTTGAGGAACTGCTGAATGTATAACACAGTGATGTACCATTTTATGTTCAGTTGCGATTTTTCCACATCCTCACCTATACTATTTATTTTCTGGTCCTGGTGTGGCACTATGGGATAAAGCACCAGGCCATATGTTTGGTTTGAACTGCAAGGTCAGCAGTTCAAATTCACCAGCACCTCTTTGGACACCCTGTATAGCATCACTGTGAGTCACAACTGACTTGACAACACTTTACAATAATGGTTATAAAGTATAAAGAGGGTAAAGTGTAGAGTAGGTGAAAAAGAAGACCCCTCAGTAAGAAGAATTGACATCTTGGGCTAAAGCAATGGGCTCAAGTACAACAACAATTGTGAGGATGATGTAGAACCAACTGGGCAGTGTTTCATTCCATTGTGCATATGCTTGGTATGAGTCGGAACTTACTCAGTGGCACTTAACATCAATGTTTGTGAAGTGGTATCTCATTTTGGTTTTGATTTACATCACCCTAATGACTAATGACTTTGAGTTATGGTGTTGGAGGAGAATATTGAAAGTGCCATGGGCTGCCAAAAGAACCAATACATCCATTTTGGAAGAAGTGCAGCCAGAGTGCTCCTTGGAAGCCAAGATGGCCAAACTTTGTCTCTCATGCTTTAGACATATTGTCAGGAGCGAGCAGTAGCTGGAGAAGGATATCATGTTTGGTAAGGTGGAGGGTCAGAGAAAAAGATGAAGACCCCCAGAGAGATGGATTAGCCAAGTGGCAGCATTGATGGACTCAAGTGTGGCAACAGTAGTGAGGTTGGCCCAGGATCAGGCAGCATTTCCCTCTGCTGTGCACAAGGTCGCGATGGGTCAGTACCGACTCGATGGCACCTAACAACAACAACGACTAATGGGAGTCCTGGTGTGGTGCTGTTTATTAATGTGCTGGACTGCAAAGTTGGTATGAACCACAAGGTCGGAGGTTCAAGTTCACCAGCCACTCCTCAGAAACCCTATACAGGGTCGCTATGGGTTGTACCCAACTCCATGGCACTTATAACAATAACAATAACTAGTGGCAACTCCTGGTGTGCATTGTAGGATTAGCACTGAACTGCAAACCACAAAGTCAGAAATTCAAACCCACCGATTGCTCCTTGAAAACCCTATACAGGATTGCTATTAGTCTATGTCAACTCAATGGCACTTAACAACAACAACTACTAATGGGAGCCCTGGTGCTGTAGGATAAGCACTAGACAACCAGCCACAAGATTGGCAGTTCAAACCCACCTAGCTGCATCTCAGAAACTCTATACAACAATGATGCTGAACATTTTTTATGTGCTTATTGGTCATTTTTTGTGGATAAATAGCTATATTTTTCTTTGGAGGAATATCTGTTCAAATCGACTTTTAATGGGATGTTTGTCTTTTTATTGTTGTTATAATTCTTTATATAGTACTGATTCTAAATCCTTATTATCAGGTGCATAGATAATATTTTCTTCCACTCTATAGGATGTATAGGGTGTCCTGGTGGATTACAAACTGGGTTGCTAACCACAAAGTCAGCAATTAGAATCTACCAGTTGTTTCATGGGAAAAAGATGAAGCTTTCTGCCCCTGTAAAAATTTATAGCTTCAGAAACCCTATAGAATTATTTTGACTTGGAACTGACTTAGCAGCAAACCCCCACCCCCACAGAATGTGTTTTCACTTTGATGATAAAGTTCCTGGGTATAGAATTTCTTTTTTTTTTTGGATGAAATCCAGTTTGTCATTTGTTGCTTGTACTTTGGTGGTAACCTAAGTTCTAGATGGGGCTCTTATTTAAATCACATTTTAAAAACAAGGGTAGTATGTACAAGTATTTTTTTCTCCATTTGTCATGTCACAAAGTTAACAATTACATGACAGAATCAAGAAATGTTCAATACTATCAACAATAACCATTGGCAGTATATATATATATATATATATATACAGGGTCGCTATGGGTCGGAACCGACTCGATGGCACTTCACAACAACATATATATATATATATATATATAAAATAACCTCCTCATTTCCTCCAAAGGCACTAACATAAAAACAGATCACCACAGTTATTCCCAGAATTTTGAGACTTTCAGAGCTACTATATAAAGTCATTACATTGAGTTCTTCAATAAACTAAGTTGAGAGCAAATATCCCAAAAGACTCTGTACAGGTTGATAGTAAATTATGCTTTTAGAACCAACTGAAATATCAGAACAATGACTGAAGAGAATTGATTTAAGTAATTTTCATTCTATATCTCCAACAAGCAGCCTGTGGCTAAGAACATTTCTTCACTGATTTTCACAGTTGAATCATGGTAGAATATTGCATATCTTCAAGGCAGCACCTAATGCATGGGGACTCCATGTATAGAGAATGAAACTCTCCCTGGTCCTGTGTCATTCCCATGATTGATCACAGATAAGGCAATTGTGATCAAAGCATTTTCATTTCAGAAATAGGTCTCCAAGACTTTCTCTTCAGTTTGTCTTGGTCTGGGAGCTCTGCTGAAATTTATTCAACATCATAATAATCCACAAACCTTCACTGACAGACAGGTGATAACTATGCTTGAAGTACACTGATTGAGAAATGAACCCAGGTCTCCCCCAGAGAAGATCACTGCTCCAGAAAGTTCTTGTGCAGAACTGTATAAACATTTATTAGATGTTAAACTTATAATTGTTGTTGCTGTTAAGTGCAGTTGAGTTGGTTCTGATTCATAGCAATCCTATATATAGGGTTTCTGAGGCTATACTTGTTTATGAAGGCAGAAAGCCTTGTCTTTCTCCTAAGAAGAGGCTAGTGGACTGAAACCAAAGACTTCCTGGTTTGCAGTCCAGTGCTTATCCTCAAGAGCTACCATGCTCCCAACCTAATGAGATTGCAATAATCCTCATTGCCTTTGCTTTATGGCTGTGTGCCTTGGAGTCAGTTCCAACTCATAGCGACCCTGTACAGAGTTTCCGAGGCTGTAAATCTTTACAGGAGCAGAATGCCTCATCTTTCTACCGCAGAACAGGTGGTACTTTCGAACTGCTGACCTTGAGGTTTGCAGCCTGATTCGTAACCACTACGCTACCAGAGCTCCCCTTTTATTTGATAGATGAGTAAAATGAGGCACAGGAAAAGATGACCACTTATTCACAAGTATGTAGTTATAGAGTAGAAATTCAAGTTCTGTGTGCTGCCTCCTCAGCTTTTATGCAGATTTCTATTTTCTCAAATTGTGTTACACAGAGTCATAGGAAAAACTTAATATGTCTTTCTGTTGAATGTCTTCCTCAAAAATTTTAGGGGAAAATAAAATCATTTAACTGATGAGAACTTTCAATTGTTACATTTAAAAAATAATAATAAAATAAATCAAGATGCCTGTTAGTTCTCTAGTTCTGCTATCACATAAATACCACATATGGGTGGTTTTAACAAACAAATGTATTCTCTCACAGTTCAGGGGGCTAGAAGTTCGAATTCAGAATGCTGGCTCAATGGGAAGATGTGGGCTCTGGGCAAATATTCTTCTCTCCTTTTCAGCATCTGTAAATCCTGAATTTCTTGGCGATCTCCATGTGTTTTTGTATCTATCTCTCCCTGGATCTAGGAACTTCACAGGGCCAAGACCCCAGGTCTAACAGACAGATTCCATACTTTTATTTCTTAGTGGTAATAGGTTTCTTTGTCCTTTTATGTCTTATGCGATAAAGGGTGTTGCAGGCCACACCCCTGGGAAACTCCCTAGCATAGGATCAAGGCTTTGATGGGCTTAAGGAACTCTGGTAGCGTAGTGGTTACATATTGGGCTGCGAACCGCAAGGTCAGCAGTTTGAAACTACCAGCTGCTCCACGGAAGAAAGATGAGGCTTTCTGCTCCTGTAAAGATTTACAACCTTGGAAACCCTGTTCGTTCAAGGTCGCTATGGGTCAAAACCGACTCGATGGCACTTAACAACAACAACAACAACAAGGGTATTGCAGCTCACCTTTAATCCTCTAATTGGTTTATCACATCAGATCTCATCCTAGGGGATGTCACATTACATAACTGCCAAACTACTGAGCTTCATGATGGAGACAGGCTGACACATTTTTGGGGGGACACAATTCAATCTATGACAATATCTGTAGCTTTAAAGTTACAAATGAGTCTTTAAAGAAATTCTGGCCATTTAGTGCCCCAGGAACCTACAGGAATTTGCTATGCCTTGATTGCTTGTTAAATGCCATCAAGTCAGTTCTGACTCATAAGTTCTGACTCATAGTAACCCTTTATAGGGTTTCCAAGGAGTGGCTGTTGAGTTTGAACCACTGACCTCGTGATTCAAACCAACCTTGCGGTCCAATGCTTTATCCCAGAGCACCACACCAGGACTCCTTGATTATAAGTGTTAATTTAGTGAAAGGACTTAAGAAAGCTTCTTTGAAGCCTGAGAGTCTGAGTTACCTGAGTCCCACCTCTGTGAGTCAGTCCTTAAGTGTCCATGGGCCTTCACTCTATTTTTCTAAACCTCATCTGAACAGTAAGGGTTTCACCATAGCGTCTAATAGGAATGTCCTGAGACTTTATGACCCTGGGAAGGTACTAAAATATAATAGGTACTTTGCAAATACTATATTAAACATTCAGAAATTATTCTCATAGCTTGCTTTCTGGGATTGTTCCACCAGTAGCCATCAGTTGGGACTCACAGTAACCCTGTAGGACAAAGAAGAACTGCCCATAGGGTTCCCATAGGGTTCTCAAGACTGACATATCTTTGTCCCACAGATGGATTTTAATCGCTGACTCAACAACTGAGCACTTAACCACTGTACCACTAGGCTTCCTCTCTGGGATTGTGCAGCCACTTGTATTTTATATAATCTAGCAACTGAGCCCAAGACCAGAGCCATGGGCCTTATTTCATATCACTTTCAACTACCATTTTAGGCTTCTTCTAATATCATTCCTGTGCTATCCAGAAAGGGTTATGCAAAACTGCAAAGTATGTGAGGCTAGATACTAACCAATTATTTCTTTTATGGCTTCACCAAAAATAGTAATTTTCAATGAATATCAAACAGAAACCTGTTTACTTTCATCATAAATGGATGCCTACACATTAAAAAAGATAGTAAGCTTTATTTAGTGCCTTATTTATGTTGAAAGACATTTTAGTTAATCTGAAGGTATTGACAGCACTTAACTACAGAAGTTTTATTTGGTTATAGTTTATTTCTCTCCCAGGGCCCTAAAACTCAGCCCTGTTACTCCAATATTTCATGATTCTTGATGAATACAGGCATTTTAGGGTAGCATTAAAAATCAGGGTCAATAGTACTGTAGGATAAGCACTGAACTGTGAACTAGAAGGTTGAATGATCACACCCACCATCTGCTTTTCAGAAATCCTATACAGGGTTTGGATTCCATAGCACTTAACAAGTCATAGAGCTACTACTGTATTGTGTGATCTTAGGCTTAACACCTCCAAGTCATCCTGTTTGCAAATGGGTACAATAATAAATTTTGTCCTCCTAGAACTGTTTTATTTATATCTACCCATTGCTATTGAGTCTATTCCAACTCAAAGTGATCCTACAGGACAGAGCAGAACTGGTCCATAGGGTCATCAATGCTGTCATCTTTATAGAAGCAGACTACCACATCTTCCTTCCGGGCAGCATCTAGTGAGTTAGAATAACCAACCTTTGGGTTAGTTGTTGTTGTTGTTAAGTGCCATCTAGTCAGTACCAACTCATAGCGACCATATGCACAACAGAATGAAACACTGCCTGGTTGGTCCTGGGCCAACCTTACAATCATTGCTATGTCCGATCCCATTGTTGCTGCCACTATGCCAATCCATCCCTTAGGGGGTCTTCCTCTTTTTCTTTGACCTTCCACTTTACCAAAGGGGCTCTGGTAGCATAGTAGTTATAAGTCGGGCTGCTAATCTCAACACCAGTAGTTCAAAACTACTAGCAATTTGGCAGGAGAAAGATTTACAGCCTCAGAAACCCTATACAGGGTTGCAATGAGTTGGAACTTACTCCACGACACATAACCACCACCACTTTATCAAATGTAAGATACTTTTCCAGGATTGGGCCCCTAAGTATGAGCTACAAAGTCTGGCCATCTTGGCTTCCAGGGAGCACTCTGGCTCTACTTCTATTGCAGTTCAACTTGTTCTTTCAGCAGTCCATGGCACTTTCTATATTCTCCTCCAACACCATAACTCAAATGCATCAATTCTTCCATGATCTTCCTTACTCACTGTCCAACTTTCTCATGCACATGAGGATACTAAAAATACCATGGCTTGGGTCAGGCACACCTTAGTCCTTAAACTGCTATCTTCTCTCTGCAACACTTTAAAGAGGCCTTGTGAAGCAGATTTACTTAATGCAATGCCATCGTTTGATTTCTTGATTGCTGCTTCCAAGAGTGTTGGTAGTTGATCGGAACAAAATGAAGTCTTTGACAACTTCAATCTTCTCTCCATTTATATGGATGATGTTTAACAGTCCAGTGGTGAGTATTTTTGTTTCTACATTGAGATGCAACCCATACTGAAAGCTGTGGCCTTTGATATTCATCAATAAGTATTTTAAATCTTCTTTACTTTCAGCAAGCAAAGCTGTATCATCTGCATATACCAGGTTGTTAATGAGTCTTCCTCCAATCCTGATGCCATGTTTTTTGTCATATAATTCAGTTTCTCAAATTATTTGGTCAACATACAGATTGAATACATATGGTGAAAGAATACAACCCTGGATCACACCTTTCATAATTTTCAACCATTCAGTGTTCCCTTGTTCTGTTCAAACAATTGTTTCTTGGACTATGTACAAGTTCCTCATGAGCACAATTAGTGTTCCAGAATCCTCATACTTCACAATGTTATCCATAGCTTGTCATGATCCACACAATTGAAACCTTTTGCATAGTCAATACAACACAGGTAAGCATCTTTCTAGTATTCTATGCTTCCAGCCAAGATCCATCTGATATCAGCAATGATTTCCTTCATTCCAAGTCCTTTTATGAATCCAGCTTGACTCTCTGGAACTTCTCTGTCAATGAAAGTAAGGTTATCGCCTTTTTTGCATTATCTTTAGTAAATCTTTATTTGCATGGGATATCAGTGATATTTTATGATGATTCCCGTATTCCATTGGGTCACCTCTCTTTGGAACGGGTACAAATACGGATGTCTTTCATTCAATTACCATGCAATTTCTTGGCATAGTGCCTCCAGTGCCACGTCAGTTTGTTGAAAGATATCAGTTTGTTTTCCATGTATTTCTGGTGCCGTGATCTTTGCCAATACCTTCAGTGCCATTGGACGATCATTGGCTCTTGATCATTGCTACCTCTTGAAATGACTGAGCATAGACCATGTCTTTTTGATAGAGTGATTCTGTATACTCCTTTGATGGTTTCTGCATTATTTAATATTTTGCCCCTAGAATCCTTCAATACTTCAAGTTAAGACTAGACTTTTTCTTCAGTTCCTTCACTTGAAAAATGCTAAGTGTGTTCTTTTATTTCAGTTTTCTAATATTTGGCTTTGTCTTCTTGAGCTTCCCTTTGAGATTTTCTGCTTAGCTCCTGTACCTCCTCACTACTCTCATTTGCCTTAGTATCTCTACTCTGGAGAGCAAGTTTCAGAGACCTGTCTAACATCCATTTTGGTTTTATCCTTCTTTTTTGTCTTCTTAATGAACTTTTGCTTTCTTCCTGCATGATGTTCTTGATATCCCACAACTCTTCTGGTGTTTGGTACTTAGTGCCTAATGTATTAAATCTGTTCTTCAGATGATCTCTAAATTCAGATGAGATATATTCAAGATCATATTTTGGCTCTTGGGGGCTTGTTTTCATTTTTTTCAGCTTCAGGCTGAATTTGCAATATGAGCAATTGATGGTCTGTTGCACAGTCTGCCCCTGGCCTTTTTTTCACTGATGATATGGAGCTTTTCCACCATTGTTTCCCATAGAAGTGGTCAATTTGATTTCTGTGTATTTCATCTGGTGAGGTCCATTTGTATAGTTGTTTTTTATGTTGTTTAAAAAGTTATTTGTCATGAAGAAGTCATTGGTCTTGCAAAATCTATGATGTGATCACAAGCATCATTTGTATCACCAAGACTGTGTTTTCCAACTACTGAACCTTCTTTGTTTCCAATCTTTGCCATTCCAATCACCAGTAATTATCAATACATCTTGACTGAATATTTGATAAATTTCAGTCTGAAGAAGTTTGTAAAATTCTTCATTGTCATCATCACTGATTTTAGTGATTGGTGGGTAAATTTGAATAATAGTAGTATTACCTAGTCTTCCTTATAGGTGTATGGATATTATTGTATTATAGACAATGTTGTATTTCAAGACAGATCTTGATATGTTCTTTTTGATGATGAATACGATGCCCTACTTCTTAGTTTGACATTCCCAGTACATGAAACCATGTGATTGTCAGGTTCAAAATGGCCAATACCAGTTCATTTCAGCTTAGCATATCAATGTTTATATGTTCCACTTCATTTTTGACAATTTCCAGTTTTCCTAGGTTCATATTTAATATATTCCATGTTCCAATTATTAATTGATGTTACAGCTGTTTCTTCATTTTGAATTATGCCCCATCAGAAAATGAAGGTCCCAAGGGCTTCACTCCATTGACATCATCATTGTCAAGTCTACGTTCAGGAGGCAGCTCTTCCCCAGTCGTATTTTGAGTGCCTTCCAACCTGCAGGACTCAACTTCTGGCCCTGTATCTGACAATATTCTGGTGCTCTGACAATATTCTGGTGCTCTTCATCATATTTCAATATATAATATCCTGGTACTGACAGTGTTCCATTGCTAGTCATAAGATTTTCAGTGACTACATATTCACAAGTAGTCTCTCCTTTCTCCTAGTCTGGAAGCTCAGCTGAAACCCCTGTACTGTGGGTACCTCTGTTTGTATTTAAAATACCTGTGGTACAGCTTCCAGAATCACAGCAACATGTAAGCCACCACAATACAACAAACTGATAGATGAGTGGTTAGTAGTCAACTTCTTAATCACTGTACTACTAGAACTTATAGCACATGTTGTTGTTGTTGTTGTTGTTATGTGCCATCGAGTCAGTTCCGACCCATAGAGACTCTGTATAGGGTTTCCGAGGGTGTAAATCTTTACAGGAGTAGAAAGCCTCATCTTTCTCCCACGGAGCAGCTGGTAGTTTCGAACCGCTGACCTTAAGGTTCACAGCCCGATTTGTAACCACTACGCTACTTTAGCTACAATTATTTATTTAGTAACTTTCACAACATTAAGCTTGAATTAAGTCCAATTGTTGCTTTGCTGTTAGGTGCCATCAAGCAAGTTCCAAATCATAGCGACCCTACCTGCTCCTATGCCATCCTCATAGTTGTTGTTAGGTTTGAACCCATTGTAACATCCACTGTGTCAATTCATCTCATTGAGGGTGTTCCTCTTTTCCACTAACCCTCTACTTCACCAACAGTGATTTCCTGATAACATGTCCAAAGTATGCTAGATGAAATTTTGTCATCCTTCCTTCTAAGGAACACTCTGGTTGTACTTCTGTCTTAGACTGGGTTCTCTAGAGACTGGGTTCTCTAGAGAAGCAAAATCAGTGATATGATAAATATTTGTTGTTAAGTATCATTGAGTTAGTTCTGACTCATAGCAACCCTGTATAAGGAGGGTTCCCAAGAAGTGGCTGGTGAGCTTGAACCACCAACCTTATGATTCAATGCATTAACACACAGTACCACACCAGGACTCTGATTAGGCCAGGCAAACTAAGATTGGTGGGCAGCTCCAGAAGCCAGGAATCCCTAGTTGAGGTGCTAGAGCAAGGTAATGGTTGACCAAGTCCTGAGCAGGTGCACTGTGGAGCTGGTGGCATGGAGCACATGAGCCTGGGAAACCCAGGCCAACAGGAACAGGTGTGCAGGGCCCTCCGCTGGACATGTGTCTAGTTTTCTAGGACACTTGGCAGGTAGACCCAGCAGGCAAACATACAATAGAGCAGGCCAGGGGTTGGAGGATGACCCAGATGCAAACTCAAGACACAGCGGGGGAAGTGAGCAGGCCTTTTCTGCATGTTCATTATATTAGGAGCAGAGCACACCCACAAGGAAACATCCTTTTAATTGATTGGTTGTTGATAGCCAATCATCATAGAGTCAATTATCACTGCCAAACAACTTGGAATGCCGGCTCAATCAAGTTGCCCATGGCACTTTCAATATTCTTCATCAACACCATCATTCAAATATATTAATCTTTCTGTAGTCTTCCTGGTATTCTTTGTTTAACTTTCATATGCATATGAGATGATTGAAAATACAATAGCTTGTGCCAGGCACACCTTAGTCCTCAAAGTGACTTTTTTCTAATACTTAAAAGAGATCTTTTGTAGCAGATTTGCCTAATTTAATATGTCATTTGATTTTGTGACTGCTGATTCCATGAGCCTTGATTGTGGATACAAGTAAAAGGAAATTCTTAAAGTTCATTATATTCTGCATTTATCAGGATGTTGCTTATTTGTCCAGTAATTAAAAGTTTTGTTTCTTTGTGATGAGGTATAATCCACACTCGAAGGCTATACTCTCTGATCTTCATCAATAAGTATTTCAAGTTCTCTTCACTTTCAACAAGCAAGGTTCTTTCTTCTCCATGTTGCAGGATATCAATGAGTCTTCTTCCAAACCCTATGCCATGTTCCTCTTCCTATTGTCAATCTTCTCGAATTATTTGCTCGGCATGCACACTAAATATGTATGGTGAAAACATACGGCTTTAATGGACACCTTTCCCAATTGTAAACAATTGAGTATCCCCTTGTTCTGTTCAAACACCTGCCTTGAACAGAACAATGGAATACTCAACAGTTTAAAATTGTTCCCATAAGAAACATTAGTTTGCATTTTCCAGGCTTTTTAGAGCTATCTAGCTCATCTGTTTTGGTCCTCACAGGTAGGGATTCTGGCATAACAGCATACAAAAGCAAGGTCTACTAAGACTGAGTGTAAGCATTGAAGGCAAAGGAGAGATGGCCATGACCACTTGACACAAGACATGTGAGCTCTTCCATCAAAGTCACAGGGCAAGCAGTATGCTCATTTGCTATAAATCTTCCAAAATCTGCATGGTGATATGAAATATGAGGCACATTTTAGGACTAAAAGAGAGATACTTTCTCAATTTCATGTCCAGCTCTCTCACAGGACAGCAGAGAAGTGGGTGCCCTGGCCACATAACAAATAGTAGCATACCTAGTGACAGGCATCTAAGCTCCGCAGTCCTAGTCTAGTACTTTTTCTGGTATTTAACAGGACACCATGAGGTCAAATTGGCTCTTTCTCCAGTTCAAAGCTCAAGCATTCATTCAAACAACAAATCTAGATAACATTTGTGAATTTCTCAATTCACATTCTTTTAAAATAATAAAGAGTCTAACTCTGTTTCACATCAAGTCAGGTTAACTACACAGGTCATGTATGTTCTGAGACCAATAAATCTTATTGGGAAGACTTAAAAGTAATTACACTCATTAAAACTGGGAAATTGAAATGTTTTTGATATTCAAATGAATTCTTTAGTTTCTATCTTGCTTTAGGAAGAAATCACAATGTGAAGATTAAGATGGGTTAGGGATGGTAGGGCTCAGGGAGGACTAGAGAAAGTTCCTCTGGAATCTGCAATTAGGATATCCAGGTTCATATGCAGTCACCTTGGAAACCTCAGATTCTGAGCAACATGATTTGCTATAAAATCTAAACTTGTAATGAAGCTCATGTTAGACTGCTCAGGCATAGTATTTATGATCAGTTTTGACTTATGGCAAAGATCATTGACAAATTCTACAAAGTCTGTCAAGCTATTTCCCTCTCAAAGGCACTAAAGTTTTAGAAACTCTTGTAATTGTCACTCTTAGAGAATGACTCTGCATTCAGGTTCTCTGCACAGTCTGTCATGTGTGCACTCTGTGAAAAAGGATGCCTCTTGTTGATGATGAAATGTTAATAAGACAGAGAGGAGGTTGTGCTATCAGTCAAGTCTGAATCACCATGGTGACCTTATGTATAAGAGAACATTGGCTGATTCTACACAATCCCCATGACCATTGGAAGGTTTCAGTTCTTTGCTGTGGCTATTGTGTCAAATGCTGTGTGACCTACAACTAGTTTTGATTTCTTTATCCCTAATATAGAGGTGTTAGAGATAGTGGTAAAGAAGAAATCAATTCTAACTGGCTTAGGAAATGACTAGGTATGATTGAAATTTTTATCAAGTTGTGAATAATAACAAAAGTGGTTCCCCTCTCAAGGACACTGAAGTTTTAGAAACTCTTGTTATTCTCATACACAGAGCTCTTGACTAAGGTTTCACCAGTATTTCCACATTCCATATTCACCAAAGTCCTGTGAGGGAGATAACTTTTATCCCTTATGGAGCATGAGAATTTGAGACCCTCAAAAAGGCTTAGCAACTTCTATAAAGTAAAACAACCGGCAGATGGAGGTAATCATGGACATGAAGCTCAAGCTTTAAAGTACTATTCTAGAGTCCCAGGGACTAGGACACCAAGATCATTCAGCATAACATACTTCACAAAGACAATGTTCTACATCCTACTTGGGTGAGTAGCAAATGTTTTAAAAGCGCATGAGCAGCAATTCAAGACATAACTATTGGTCTCTCCCCATCTGGAGAAAAGATGAGTAAAGACACATGGGATATTGGTCCTAGGGACTAATGGTTCACAAGAACATCAATCTCCATGATCCTGAGAACAGAAGAACTAGATGGTGCCTGGCTACTACTACCAGCTGCTCTGAAAGGGGTCACATAAGAAGGTCCTGGATATAGTGGGAGAAAATTGTGGAACAAAACTCAAGTCCTAAAAAAGACAAAGCTTACTAGTCAGATAGAAATTACTGGTGAAACCCTGAGACTATGGCCTTTAGTCACTGGTCAAGTCTGGAAATGAACTTGTCCCAGAACTCTATTTTCGTCAAACAATAGACAGGTTTATAAGGGGAACAAGTTGCTTTGGTAGAGTAGTGATTACGAATCGGGCTGTGAACCGCAAGGTCAGCAATTTGAAACTACCAGCTGTTCCTCAGGAGAAAGATGAGACTTTCTGCTCCTGTAAAGATTGACAGTCTAGGAAATCCTGTACAGAGTCGCTATGAATCGGAACCAACTCCACGGCACATAACCACCACCACCACCATAAGAGGAACGGTAACAGTAAGGGAGGCATGTACACCTTAAAATAACCAACTGTTTGAGTTGAAAACGTTTAGGGGAAAAAAGGAGGAAGGTGGACAACTGATATTATATTGTGGGGATTGCAATCAATGGCATAATACAAAATATGTACAAATTGTTGAATGAAAGACTGATTTGCTCTGTAAATCACAACACACAAGAGAAAGTTTAAAACATTTAAAAACCCCCACTATTTTACGTTACTTCCAAATCACTTTAAAATTATTAAATTGCATTGGAATTAATATGTTAAAAGTTGTTCATTATAAAGGGAAAACTAGGGACTTAATATAAAAACTTCACCAAATGTCAGTTAGTCATACAAGGGTGGCTTGAATGTTGCTAGGAAATATGCCTACTCATTATTTCAAATACCAGCAGGGTCATGCATGGCAGACAATTTCAGTAGAGCTTTCGGACTAGGAAAATAGGCCTGACAACTTAACTTCCAAAACTTCCAAAACTGAGCCCTTAACAATCCTGTGCATCACAACAGAATATTGTCCTGTAAGTGTTGGACAACGAAACTCCTAGGTTGGAAGGTACTCAAAATACATGGTGGGAACAACAATGGACTTGAACATATTAACAAGAAAATGGCACAGGGCTGGGCAACTTGATAACAACAAATAAATATAAAAGCCAATATATCTCATGCATTACACAATGTAAGTATTAGCAAAATGGGTGAAAGACTGTGGTACATTAAAAAATATATATATATTAAGTTCATCATGAAAATGCTAACATGTATTCTAATGTGATTAGAATATAATCATAATCTTAAACTGTCCAGAATCATACCAAGAAAATGAGGGGGAAGAGTATTTTATGATGCTGAGCCTTGATCAGAACATAAGATACGTGTAGTATTCAACACTGGATAGCAGATTCTATGAAGGACCTTGATTCAACAAATATTTATTGAATGTCAGGCAGTGTCCTTGGTGTTGGGCATAAATCTAGCCAAAATCACTGTCCTTACAATGCTTACTCTAGAGGGAGACAGAGATTAAAACAAGTAAACAGACAAATAATTATAAATTGTGTTCAGTGACATGAATGAAATGTCAATGAGTGATGGAAAGGGTGGCTGGAGAAGGCCTTACTAAAGAGGTGACATTTAAGTGAGAGCTGTAGGATGAGAAAGAAATAGACATGACAAGAGTGGGAGTTGAGGCTGCAGTATTATTGTAAAGCCTTGAGATAAGAGAAACTGAACCTAGAAAAAAATTTTTTTAATGTTTTCAAGAAAAGACTAATATGGCTTAAGTGGCCTCAGGCATAGATAACCATGAGGGTCAGTTGACCTCAATTCCACTGGCTGGGGGATCCTGGGTAAGGAAACCTGAAGGGCATTGTCTTTATACATTCGCAGTATTTTCTGTGGAAGTCCTAGAGGGGAAGACAGATTGCCACTGGATGTGTGGAACTATTTTTCAACAACCAGAACCAAGGAATATTCAGACACATCCTAGACAGGAATCAGGAGATCTGGTATGATCTGCATGTTGCCTGAGCCACAACAGGTAGCCTCTCACAACCTCTGCTGCCTCATCTCACAGAAGGGACAGCATATGTGGAAAAACTCCCAATGTGCATGACATCTGAGAATCCTGGACTTCTGAGTTTCCTTTGACTCAAAGTCCATAAACGTCTAACTCAAAATTAGTCACGAGGGTTGCAGGAAAATGAGATCACAGTGAGCAGCTTGGATTTCTGAAAACTAACTGAGTGGACTAGAGTGTTTAATATGATGGTAGCCAATATTGTGCTTTTTAAGTTGTCTAGCATTAAAATCTCACCCACTATTACTTTAACAGCCCACGACGTTGATGGAAATCAAAATCTTTTCAAAAGACTGTTGGTTCATTAATTTTCATCAAATAGCAGAATTAAAATATGGGAGCAATTTTTAAAGCACTTTTCTTAACATTTAATTATAAAGGTCTCACAAATTCAGTGAGATCTAATGAAAGTCAGATAAATGAACATAGCTTCTAGCATCACATGAAACATGAAAGCCACAGCTATACAACAAGCTGACAGATGGGTGGTGGAAGTCAATAACAATGTGTAAATAAATCCTGGTGTGGCACTGTAGGTTAAGCACTGGACTGCCAACCACTAAGTTGTTGTTAAGGGCCATTAAGTCAGTTCCACCTCGTAGTTATCCTGCATCAGGTTTCCAAGGAGTGGAGTGAATTTGAACCACCGACCTTAGGGTTCAAACTGATGTTGTGGTCCAGTGCATTATCCCATAGTACCACACACGGTTAGCTCCTTGGAAACCTTATACAGTGTTGCTATGAGTCAGAACTGACTTGATGCACCTTAACAACAACGTATTTGGAAATGTATTCAGATTCTATAGCACAATAGTTGATTCTTTTAGACAGGTAAGAGTAGGAAGGTATACTCCAGGAATGTGTTCTCTTTCGTGAATTCAGGGTGTAGTTTGCATCCCACCAGCATGAACAATTTCTCTGGAATTCAACAGAAATGAGTCAGAGTTTCAAAGTGCCCAGGCTCTATTGACAGTCCTCTGAGTTACTTTCATGGCTCCTGTTTAAGGAATTGCATAATATGGCCCAGGGAATATGACAAGAAGAAAATTGTTGTATCTCCTAGGCTTATGGAACCCTGGGAGAGTTTCTCTACTGAAATCCATTTCAAGTACTTCTGCAACATGGGACGGCAACTGTGTACCTTTCCTTCTCTGTTAGATTGAAAGTTTCATGAATCCAAAAAAAAACAAAAACAAAAACACACACACAAAAAAAGCTCTGAGAACTTTAAATGTTGTTGCAAGGTCTGTTCCTTAAACTCAGGGAATAATTTATTTGCTGTTGGCATTATCAGTTTGTTCCCTCTGTTTCAGGCTCATTTTTTGTTGAAATTGTTTTTGTTGAAACAGTGATTACTTACCCAGATTTCTCGTTTTCATTTCCTTCATCATAAGAATCTACATTAATCATTTCCAAACCTAGACAAGCTTTTAGATCATATTTTTCTCCCATCCTCGCAGATGGCAGACAATGGCTTTTGTTACTTTGGGGAGCGACCTTCAGAACATCATAAAAGATGCATAATGTATGTAGTTACTAAAGTAGAAGAGGATTTGCTCCAGTCTTTCCAAGGAAACATCAGAGATTCATACCAACATCAATACCTAGGATTATTTTATATATTCATTTTGAGGGGGGAAAAAATCAGAATTTATAAAGAAAACTAATGGGAAGAAGGATTGTAATGTTGATGCTGCTGCTCTGGCCAATCAAAGTAACTGCATGAGTTTCCTCTACCCCCACCCACCCTCCACCTCCATCCCATTGGCTAGGAATGAGGCTAGGAAATTCCCATGTGGCTAGAATTGCTTGGGATGCTTTTCAGAGTGTCAAACCTTAGGTCAAGTGTGCACACTAATTAAGTTAGAATGTCTGGACATTGATGTATTTTTGAAACATTTAACATAAAATGACTAATTTAACAAATCTATGACTCTTAATATGGAGCCCTATCTTCCTATTGGAGTCCTGGTGTGGTGCTGTGGGAGAAAGTACTGGATGCCAAGGTTGGTTTGAACCACAAGATTGGTGATTCAAACTCACCAGCTGCTCCTTGCAAACCCTATATAGGTTGCTGAATCTGAACCAAATTGATTGCACTTAACAACAACCACCACCTTTCTTTTGATGAGAACAGCATGATTATGCAACCTTATCTGATGAAAAAGGAAAACCAAGTTATAACTATAGTGGCTATGTTAATATGAAGACTGGCTGTGTCTACCACCTGAGTTTGTTTCACTAAGTGGGTCCATTGTATTTCTGTGTTACTGTGGATAAAAAACTTGAGCAAATCAGTATGGACCATTCTTCAAAGAGTATGTGTATCTAGAAAAGTAGCAGTACTTATAGAAACTTTAAAGAGTTTTTTTCCCCCAAAAGAAAAATATTCATTTATCTGACTTTCATTAGATCTCACTGAATTTGTGAGACCTTTATAATTAGATGTTTAAGAAAAGTGCTAAAAAATTGCTCCCATATTTTAGTTCTGCTGTTTGATGAACACTAATGAACCAAAAGTGTTTTCAAAAAACCTGATTTCCATCAATGTCATGGGCTGTTCATGTAATGGTGGGTGAAATCTGGAGTTCAAACCCACCAGCGCTCCTCAGAAATTCTAGAAAGAGTCTATGATTCAGAACTGACAAGAGGGCACTTAACAGCAAGCAATAATACCCCCAGGTCTTTCCACCTAGAGGACTACAGAAGAATGTGCCTATCTTGAACCACAGAACTGAATGGAAAGGAAAGCAATCTAATTCTCTTAGGCTTTGTAATTTAAAGCTGGCCCTAAGTCTGTTTTTTGTTGTTGTTTTGATTTGCATCTCTCTAATGGCTAATGATCGTGACCACATCTCCATATGTTTGTTGGCTGCCTAAATCTCTTCCTTGGTGAACTGTCTGTTCATATCCTGTGCCCATTTTTTAATTGGGTTATTTGTCTTTGTCTTGTAGCGGTGTTGTACTTTCCAATAGATTTTAGAAACTAGGCCCTTGTCTGATATGTCATTGCAAAAGATTTTTTCCCCCATATTGTGGGCTCCCTTTTTACTCTTTTGGTGAAATCCTTTGATGTGCATTAGTGTCTAATTTTTAGAATGTGTCAGTCATCTATTTTGTCTTCTTTTGTTTGTGTGATTTTTGCAATGTTTTGTAGTCTGTGTGTGCCCTGGATTAGAGCCCTTAAATTTGTCCGTTTTTTTTGTTTGTTTGTTTGTTTTTTGATGACCTTTATGATTCTGGGATTCACATTTAGGTCTTTAATCCATGCTGAGTGGGTTTTTGTATATGGTGTGAAATAAAGGTCTTGTCTCAGTCTTTTGCATATTGATTTTTAGTTCTACCAGCACCATCTGTTGAAGAGACTATGTCTTCCCCTCTCAATGTACTTTGATCCTTTGTCAAAGATCAATTGGCTATATGTGGATGGGCTAATTTCTGGATTCTTGATACTGTTCCATTGATCTATGTTCATTGTACCAGTACCAGGCTGTTTTGAACACTGTAGCCATGTAGTAAATTTTGAAATCAGGGAGTGAGAGGCTTCCAACTTTGTTCTTCATCGTAAGCAGTGCTTTGCTTATCCTGGATCTCTTTCCTTTCCATATAAAGTTGGTAATTGTTTTTCCATCTATCTAAAGAATGTCATTGGAATCTGGATTGGGATTGCATTGTATGTGTAGATTGCTTTGGGCAGTATTGACATTTTTACAATGTTAAGTCTTCCTATCCAGCAGCATGCTATATTCGTCCATTTTTGTCTCTTTTGATTTCTTGTAGTAATGTTCTGTAGTTTTCTTTGTATAGGTCCTTTGTTTCTCTGGTTACATTTGTACCTAAAAATTTCATCCTTTGGGTGACTATTGTAAATGGTTTTGCTTTCCTAATTTACTTTTCAACACTGTCATATTTAGTATAGAGGAATCCAACTGATTTTTGTATGTTGATCTTGTACCCTGCCACTTTGCTGAATCTTCCAGTGAGTTTCAGGTTTTTTTGTTTGTTTGCTGAACCTTTGGTGTTTTCCTATATCTGGTTTGTAGTGTTTTCCTATATCTGGTTTGTAGTGAGGATTCATACTACTTGAATGATCCTAAAACACATGGTGAGCAAAGAAATTAACTAACAGGTGACTAAGGGAGATGGTAGCACCAGTACTTGATGTGAGATGAATGTAAATCATTCTAGAGAAAGCTACCTTAAATGCAGGCTTCAAATAATTCCTGCAGATAAAGGTCCAAGAAATATGAACTTACAGACCAGAAGTACAAAACAACTCAGAAATAAGACACCATGAGTAAAGAGCAAGCAGAGGAAAAGGCAGCCATTGTACGTCCACAGAAGCTTCAGATATGGAAATTCTCAGAGATTGTAAAGTAAGTATGTTAACTATCAGTAAAGAAATAAGTAAATGAATTGAAAGATTTCAAAATTAAGGAACATCAAAATGGCTAACTAATGAGTGGGTGGGTCAAATAGAATTCCTAGAAATAAGAATGTAATCTCACAAAGCATAATCTCAATGGATGATTTAGAAGTAGAGGAAAAGAGTATTGATTATGAAAATATACTTGAAGATTATCCACAAAGCATTCAAAGAGACAGGATAATAGGAAAACTAGACTGAAAATGTCTAAACAAAATTACAGAATGAGAGGGAAGAGAATATAGAGCATCAATAAATTTCAAAGACATATTACCTGAGCATTGTCCAGAAGTGATGAATGACACTAAATTACAAATTCAGAGAGTCCAAATTAAAGAAGAATAAATAAAATGAAATCCTTATCTAGACATAAAAATGACATTGTAAAACATCAAAGACACCATTAGGAGAGAAAACAACCAAACAGAACTTCCAGAATTGAAGTTAGACTCACAGTCAACTTCTTAATCACAACATAGGAACCAGAACACAGAGGAATAATATTTTCAGTTGGTGAGAGAAAATAACTGCCAACATAAAAGTGTACATCCAGCTAAAATCTTTTCCACAAATGTTGTAAAATTAAATATTTATTTCAGAAAAACAAAACTAAAGGTTGACCCCAGTAGGATCCCAGTAGAGCAAATAGAAAATATTTTATTGCTTTTTTTTTTTTTT
>NW_006408575.1:15967127-15968151 GCF_000296735.1 Chrysochloris asiatica
TGCTTTCAACCAAGATCTATCTGATGTCAGCAATGATATCCCTAGGTCCACATCCTTTTCTGAATCCAGCTTGAATTTCTGACAGTTCTTTGTTGATGTACTCTTACAACCATTTTTGAATTATCCTCAGCAAATTTTTACTTGCGTATCATATTGTTCAATGATTTCCACATTTCTTTGGGTCACCTCTCTTTGGAATAGGCACAAATATGAATCTCCTCCAATCAGTTGTCCTGGTAGCTGTCTTCTAAATTTCTTGGCATAGATGAGTAAGTGCCTCCAGTTTTGAATCAGTTTGTTGAAAGACTCAAATGTGTATTTAGTCAATTACTGGAGCCTTGTTTTTCATAAAGGCTTTCAATGCAGCATGGACTTCTTCCTTCAGTACCATCTGTTCTTGTTCAAATGTTTTGAACAATGATTGAATACCAAACATTTCTTTTTCATACAGTGACTCTGTGTATTCCTTCCATCTTTTTTTTTTTTCCCCCTTCCATTTTCTTTTGATACTTTATGCATCGTCCAGTAGTTTGCTCATAGTATTTTTCAATATTTCAAGTCAAGGCTTGAATTTTTTTCTTCAGTTCTTTCAGTGTGTTCTTCCCTTTTGATTTCCTAACTCAATGTCTTTGCACATTTCTTTAAAATGCCTAACTTTGTCTTTTTTTTTTTTTCTTAAATGTTTTATTGTGAAGTATGTGATAGTTTACATGGGAGTTTTACATTCATTCTATGGTATATCATCTCATTGCCATGGTTACAATCCCCTCCATGCAATCCTTCCCCGTACCTCTCTGGATCTAAAGTTTCCAGCTGCTCCATCACTCCACGTCATCATCTCTGTATCCATTTCAGGCATCACTGCTTCTCTGGGTAGGGTCCCGCTCTCTGCTCTTCTCCCTTGATGGTCCTAGGGACCTCCACTCCTAGACTGAAAAGTTAGTCACTCCCCTCCTTACTATAAAACGTCTACTTTACATTTCCAACCCTCACAATCAGTCCTGATAACAATTATTCACTATTG
>NW_006408575.1:15979692-16014870 GCF_000296735.1 Chrysochloris asiatica
CTTGGCCCCACACAAAATGGCGGCTCCTGGAGCAGCTGAGCATCCCGAACCAGGAAGCAATGGATTTCTTGCTTCTACCACAACTCCCAGCTGTTAAGTCTTCCAACCTTCTAAATATTCCTTTATATGTGGTTCAGAGTACTGGGACCATCCCCTGAGCCTTCTTGGTCCTTCTGTGTTGTTCTCGGCAGAGCTCGTCAGTACACTTCCACCTGATTAGCCATCTTTTTCTGGATCCTGACTTTGTCTTCTTGAGCTACCATTTGAAATGTTCTGTTCAGCTCTTTTATGTCCTCATTTCATCCATTTGCTTTAGCTTTTCTATGTTCAAGAGCAAGGTTCGCAGTTTCTTCTGATAGCCATTTTTGTCTTTTCTGTCATTCCTGCCGTTGTAATAATTAAATAATAGCGCATAATTCAGAAGTAGTAAATTTGGACTGTTAGATTTTTTATTAAAAGTTCAGGTATCATGAGGATATCAATTGTCCCCAAAACTGATCTATGAATTCAGCAAAATCCCAACAGGCCGTTAATTTCTACAACTTAAGGAACAGAAACAACGTCATGGCCAATCAACTCATGAAAAGTTACTCAACATCAGTAGTTACTAAGGAAATGTAAATTAAAACCATAATAAAGTACTGTTTTACAGTCCCTAGAACTGTTTACTTTATAGATAATACTTGAGGAGACCATCAAAGGAATAATTAGGGGAAAATGCATTATCTTAAATGTATAAATTATATTTATACTCTATGTATACACCCTCGGAAACCCTGTACAGGGTCGCTATGGGTCAGAACTGACTCAACGGCACTTAACAACAACAACAACAATGTATACATAATATGTTGTTGCTGTTAAGTGCTGTCGAGTCAGTTCTGACCCATAGCAACCCTGAACAGGTTTTCTGAGGCTGTAAATCTTTACAGGAGCAGAAAGCCTCCTGTTTCTCCCGTGGAGCAGCTAGTAGTTTCAAACTGCTGACCTTGCCCGATTCATAACCACTACACTACCAGAGCTCCTTATACATAATATAGTATACATAAATATACACACTTATACTATCAAAGAGCATAGCCTTCAGTATGGATTACATCTCAATGTAAAGAAAACAAAAGGCTTCACCATTGGACCAGTAAACAACATTCTTATCAATGGAGAAAAGATTGAAATTGTCAAGGGCGTCATTCTTGGATTAACACTCAGAGAAGCAGCAGTCAAAAAATCAAACATCATATTACATTAGGCAAATCTGTTGCACAAGACCTTTTTCAAGTGTTGAAGAGCAAAGATGTCTGCTTGAGGACTAAGGTGCGCCTGATCCAAGCCATGATGGTATTTTCAATAACCTCATATGCATGTGAAAGCTGGACAGTGAATAAGGACGATCACAGAAGAATTGGTGCTTTTGAGTTATGGTGTTGGAGGAGAATATCAAAAGTGCATGGGCTGCCAAAAGAACCAATAGATCCGTTTTGGAAGAAGTGCAGCCAGAGTGTTCCTTGGAGGCCAGGATGGCCAAACATTGTCTCTCATACTTCAGACATATTGTCAGAAGGGACCAGTCGCTGGAGAAGGATATTATGTTTGATAAGGTTTAGGGTCAGAGAAAAAGAGGAAGACCCCAATGAGATTGATTAGCCAGGTGACAGCATTGATGGACTCAAGCGTGGCAACAGTAGTAAGGTTGGCCCAGGATCAGGCAGTATTTCCTTCTGCTGTGCATAATAAGGTTGCTATGAGTTGGTGCTGACTCGATGGCACCTTCACAACAACAAATACATAAATTATAAATAAGGAAAGGTAAAATCTAACAAAACAGCAAATTTTAGAACTTAGGTTCGGGTAATTCTACAATTTTTCTATCTAGAAGAAAGAAAACAGTAAGATAAGAAGAAATTAGGGTCATCAAAGCCTAAATAAATAAGCACTACTGCTCAAGGGGCATCCTGATGTAGCACTCGCCTGCTAACCAAACTTCAGTGATTCAAACCCACAAGTCACTCCTTGGACACCCTATACAGGGTCGCTATGAGTCAGAACCAACTAGCGGACACTTAATAGCAATAACTTCTCAAGGTGAAAGAAAGAAGACAGGATTAGAAATATATGGAAACAAACAGGATAATAACTACAAATTCACTGAGAATTCAAACAATAATGAAGACATGATACCAAAGTTTGACAGCAAACTTAGGAAATAGAAAAGTTCCAAGAAAAAAGATAATTGACTGAAACCAACCTGAGAAACCATGCCCAGAGGATTTATTAGTGAGTTTAAACCTACAAGAGATAAATAATTATAGTCTGTCATAAATAATTCCAGAGCACAGAAAAATGATAGAACCTGACAAGAACATTATAAGAAAGAAAAACTGCAGGCTCAGCTTACCAATGAACACAAGTGCAAAATCCTAAGCAAAATATTATCAAATGGTTCCAGAAATATAGAAAAAGATGATACATCATGGCAAAGTTAAGTTAATCCCCAAAACATAGGAATGGATTGTTGTTGTTGTGCAGAGCCACAGAGTCATTTCTGACTCATAGAAACCCTACATAGGGTGTCTGACAAGTGGCTGATGAGCCTGAACTGCCAACCTTGTGGTTCAAACTAACCTTGCAGCCCAGCGCCACACCAGGAATTCTGGCTTACTACTGGAAAATTAATATAATTTACCACATTAAGAAGCAATATCATCTTAATAGATGAAGAATAAAATAAAATCTGATATAATTTACTTATTTAATGATAGGAACTCTTAGCAAAACAAGAATAGAAGGAAACTTGCTCACCTTGACAACGGCTAACTTAGGGCATCATCAAAGCACCTTAATATGGACTATGGGAAAAGATAGCCAATTACCTTTTGCATCATTGTCATCACCTTGTTGTAATCTTTCACAAGAGTAGAAAGTTTCAGGGTCGCTCCCTTTTTCAGTACCCCTCAAGTCCCAAGACTTAGAGGGGAAAACAAGGTAGCAAGTCATTTCTGATTCCAGTTCTCTGGCCATGGAGACATTCCAGCTGATCTCAGAAGTCATAGGAAGTGGGTAAGAGCAAAATTAATTCTAATGCATGTCTGATATGCCAGTGCTCCACCTGATGTAATTCTTTAAGCATCATGAATTTTTTTCTTTTTTCTTTTTTCTGTGTGACTGTTAAGTTCTTTCTTTGCCCCCCACAACATTTTTTTTTTTCATACTGAATAATTCTCTTTAAATGCTACACATTAAGTACGGCCATATCTAACATACCCTGTAGTTAATATCGCCAATGTGCAACTGTTAAAATAGGTGATGAGAAAGACTGTGAAATGCACATTACTGAACCATATGCAGTACTATTCCCATAGGCTGGATTTAGAAACACATATGCTATGTCCATGAATAAAGGGATGTCATTTAATTATATAGAGAGTGGGGACATGATGTGATGAACAGGAAAGAAATCAATTGGATTTGTTGTCCACTAAATCTATGTTTGAATTTTGGCTCTGACCTTTTTTAGTTGCAAACCGTCATCACTTTACTTTGCTTCACATTTCTCATTTGTACAATGGCACAAGAAGTACCAGATTCAGAGGATTTTTAAAAACATATGAGGTTTTTTAAAAACATAAGATAACAATATAAAACACCTTTCACTAGCTACAACTATAAAGCTCCTGGAAGATACCATAGGAACAAAGGTATGAAACAAAGTAAATTATTGAACACAACTTCAAATGTATGAACACCACAAAACAAATTAGATCATTGCAACCTCTGAAAAATTAAGTATTTATGCTCATCAAAAGAGTGAAAAGACAACCTTTAGACTGGAAAAAAAAAATCCTTTGGAAAGACCTATCTATCTGATAATAGTCTAATCGTCTAATCTCTAAACTTCAACAATTTAACAATAAAAGAGAATCCAATTTTAAAATGGGCAAAGGACATTCAAGAGGCCAACAAACATGAAATGAAGCTTATTAGCATTAGCCATTGTTGTTGTTGTTAAGTACCATGTTCTGACTCATAGCGCCCCTGCACAGGGTTTCTGAGGCTGTAAATCTTTACGGGAGCAGAAAGCCTCATCTTTCTCCCATGACAGTTTCAAACTGGTAGTTTCAAACTGCCAACCTTGAAGTTAGCAGCCCGATTTGTAACCACTATGCTACCAGAGCTCCTAGCCGTTAGACAGATGCAAATCAAAACTACAATGACATATCATCTTACCCCCCTGAAAAAAACATGAAAAGCTAATGAGGACTGAAGAAATTGGAACACTTATTGACTACTTGTGAGACTGTAAAATGGTACAACCAGTGTGGAAAATGGTATAGCAGTTCTTCAAAAAGCTAGAAATAGATACGCCTTATGATCCAGCAATCCCATGCCTTAGATATAACAGAGAAAAAAGAGACAGCAACAGACATATGGACACTATTGTGATTCAGAAGAGGAATTAGGTAATGATGGATCTTGACTCAAAGCAGAGAATACCAGAGAGATGTTTACCTGTGGTTTATTGACTATATAAAATTCATTAAACTCTGTGGATCATAACAGATTGTGGAAAACATTACAAAGAATGGGAATTGTAAAACACTTAACTTTTCTTATGCATTCCTGTACAGAGAGTACAATGGGCAGTCATTTAAATAGAACAAGAGGATATGGTGTGATTTGAAATGAGAAAAGGTATGCCTCCAGGTTGTATCTTTTACTATATTCACTCAATATGTATTTTAAACAAAAATATCCAAGAAATTGAACTCTGTGAAGAAGAATATGGCATAAAGATTGGGAACAGACTCACATTAACAACCTACAATATGCAGATAACACAACCTTGCTTGCTGAAAGTGAAGAGTACTTGAAACACTTACTGAAGAAGATCAAAGATTACAACCTTCAGTATGGCTTGCACCTCAACACAAATAAAAATTCTCCCAGTTGAACCAATAAGCAAAATCATGATAAATGCAAAACATATTGAACTTATCAAAGATTACATATTTCTTGGCTCCACAATCGATGCCCATGGGAGCAGCGAACAAGACACCAGACATACTGCACTGGGCACTGGGCAGAAAAATAACAACAAAAAATAGCAAACCCCACATCTCTGTAAAGTGTCACTTTGAAGACTAAGGTCTATCTGACCTAAACCATGATAGTTTCAACCATCCCATATGCAAGCAAATGCTAGACAATGAATTAAAGAAGACCAAAGAAGAATTGATGCCTTTGAATTATGGTGTTGGTGAAGAATGATGAATATACCATGGACTGTCAGAAGAATGAACAAAGGTGTCTTAGAAGTAGTACAGCCAGGTGATCCTTAGAAGAGAGGATAGTGGGACTTCATCTCACATACTTTGAACATGTTATCAGAAGGGACCAGTCCCTGGTGAAGGACATCATGCTTGGTAAAGTAGAGGGTCAGTGAAAAAGAGGAAAACCCTCAATTAAATGAGTTGATACAGTGTTTGTAATAATGGGTCCAAATGTAGCAATAATTGTAAGTTTGGCACAGGACTGGGGGGGTGTTTATTTCTGTTGTACATAGGATTGCTATGGATTGAATGGCTCTTACCTTCCAACTCAATGACACTCGATTACATGAATAGATAAAGTCAAGTATACATATATGCAGTCATAAATAAAGAAATAAATATATGTATTGTGTGGTTATGCAAATATGTATATTTTGTGTGGTTATGCAAATATGTATATAGGAATGTGTATGTTTGGGTCTGAATATGTTGATACAAATTTGTGCATCCATGTATGTGTGTATAGGTATGTGCATGTACATATACCTATACACACATACATGTATATATAGATATATGTACATATGGGAATCTGTATGTAAGACATATATATTCAATTTATATAATAAATCACATAAGGGGCACAGTTACACCTCATACATAACCAAATACCTCACGGGATTCATTTTCTGGGTTTGAATGCTTATGACCATAGTCTCATGGGACAACTCAGTTAATTGGCATGATAAAGTTCACAAAATGCATGTTCTGCATTCCAGTGTGATTAGTAGTATCTGGGGTCTTCTGAACATCATCTAAGATTCACTTACTGCTCTCTATTCATCCAGAACAGAGAAAGAAAGAAACTAAAAGACTCAGACATGAGTGTAGTTCACAGGCACCACAGCCTCATCTACCTTGAGGCTGGAACTACATAGTGCTGTGCTACCACTTTCAGGCATTCTGATAAGGACTACAATAGATTGATCCTAATAGGATGGGGGGAAAATGTGGTACAGAACTCAAATTTTTTAAAAAGCCCAGACTTACTGCACTGGTTGAAAGGACTCCCCATGACAATCACCCTGAGATATCTGTTAAATCTGAACCCAAAATTACCCTTAAGGTCACCCTTTATTCACTTGCTGTTGCCCTGGTAACACCCTTCCCCAACCTTCCCACTCTTACTGACAAAACAATGAGAAAAACTACATGCCAATTGTGTGCATTGCACCTCAATGTAAAGAAAACAAAAGTCCTCACAGCTGGACCAATAAATGTGCTGCTGCTGCTGTTAAGGGCTGTGGAGTCAGTTCCCACCCATAGCAACCCTGTATAGGGTTTCCTAAGAGCAGCTGGTGAGCTTGAACCACTGACCTTGTGGTTCTAACTGACCTAGTCATCCAGCACATTAACCCACAGCCACACCAGTATTCCAGACCTATAATAAACAGTATCATGATAAACAGAGAAAAGATTGAAGTCGTCAATGATTTCACTTTGCTTGGATCCACAATCAAAATTAATGGAAGCAGCAGTCAATATACTAAATGATGTATTGAATTAGGCAAATCTGCTAGACAAGACCTTTTTAAAGTGTTCAAGAGCAAAGATGTCAGTTTGAAGACTAAGGTGTACCTGACCCAAGCCAAGGTATTTTCAGTAGCCTCATATGAATGTGAAAGTTGGACAACAAAAATGGAAGGCCATATAAGAATTGATGCATTTGAATTATGGTATATTGAAAGTATCAGGAACTGCCAGAAGAACATACAAATCTTTGCTGGAAGAATTACAACCAGAATACTCCTTAGAAGCAAGGATGAACCCAGTTTAAAAATGGGCACAGGAAATGAACAGACACTTCACCAAGGAGGAAATCCAGGCAGCCAACAAATGTATGAAGAAATGTTCACTACACTAGCCATTAGAGAGATGCAAATCAAAACAACAATGAAATATCATCTCACACCAGCAATAACAGCAAAGATTAAAAAACAAAAGTAGGGGACAGTAAATACTGGTGGGGATGTGGAGAGATTGGGACACTCCTGCATTGCTGGTGGGATTGCAAAATGGTCCAACATCTCTAGAAAGCAATATGGCGCTTCCTCAAAGGGTTGGAAGTAGAAATACCTTATGATCCAGCAATTCCTCTACTTGATATTTACCCACAAGAAACATGAGCCATAACACGAGTAGATATATACACACCAATGTTCATAGCAGCACTATTTACAATAGCAAAAAGTAGAGACAGCCTAAGTGCCCCTCAACTGAAGAATGGATAAACAAACTGTGGTACATACACATAATAGAATATTATGCTACCTTGAAGCTGCAAGCCACCGCATAACATGGATGAACCTTGAGGACATTATGTTGAGTGAAATTAGTCAGGTACAAAAGGAGAAATACTGTATAGGACCACTACTGTAAAAGACTAAGAAAAAGAACCCATACTAAGGGGGAGGGGGAAGGTTCTTTGCTGGTTACCAGGATGTGGGAATAGGAGGAAGGGGAAGGTGGAGCACAGGGTAGGGAATAGACACAGGATAGTTTGGGTGCTGGGGATGGGGGCAATACATAAGAAGGGGGAGTGGAATGGAAGAACAAAACGGATGGGAAAACAATTAGGCAGGTTTGCATCGGCTAAGTGGGACAGAAGTAAATAATGATATATGCACAGCCTTGGAACAACAGGGCTCTGGGATATAGGGATTGAGACAAGGTTGGAGTGGAGAAAAGAGGGAAATAATGTTAAGATGCTTTGCTGTCTTTTGAATCTTGGTTTCCCTTGCATACCATTATAAAATAGGCACTTGAGGGGGAGAGAAAGGAATAGTCAGAAATACCACCATAGAAAGCTTGTAAGTCCATCTTCTGCCTATAATGGATTGGAATGCCTAAAATGGGGCTACAACGTGCCCAGTGAAGGAGCCTTTGCATTACGTAAGACCATAGATGGAATCCTGAACCCCATCCACAATCTTCTGAGGTGGGAAATTTCCACTTGAAAGGACAAATAGAACAACCTGGAGTGGCTAGAAGAACAGAAGATACTTCTTGAAATAAAGACCTACAGGAAAAATACAAAACAAAAAAGGCAGTCCGACTGATTTCTACAAGAACAAGCAAGTTGCTCGCCCAGGAGACATCAAGGCAAGTGGTCGGGTCCCCTCAGGGCAAACCCCCTTCTAAGACTAAGACTCATTGGACATACACGAGTAGACATGCACTCTGACTGGTGGCCACATTCGTCACTGATAAGGGGAAGTGTGGGAAAAACAGCAATGAAGCTGTGAGCTAAGCCCTACAACATTCAATAGACTCCTGTGAACCCAGGTGAAGACCTGGTTGGCCAGAAGTGTGGCAAGACCTGGGGACTCTTGGGCCCAGAGTCAGTGACGTAGCCACAGAGGACTAGAGTGGAGAGCAAAGCGTCCAGCTAATAAGAAGAGAGGGCATATGCATAAGAACACCCACACTTGTAGATAATACCCACTTGACCTGGCTTCAATGACTGGATGATCAGAGCTCAACTAGAAGAAGGAAGAAGAAGAAAAAAGAGTAATCTGATACAATTTGATGAACTTGACCTACACCTATGGTTGCACTAGCTCAAAAGAGGGAACAAATCTTTAGCGAGGATCATTCCCACCCTTCTCATACACAGAGTAGGCAGGGATGGGCAACTTGGACATTGGCTAATCAAAATGGGGGAGGGGGGGTCTACAGAGGCAAGAAGTAACTGGCTTGCACGCTTTCAACAGGGAACCTAGATCCAGAGGGCATGGAGGAAGGTAGAATCTCCACTGAGTAGTATCCAATCTGTCTGGGCTGCGCTGATGGAAGGAAATGCAGATAGGTCTCTTGTAATACAATAGTGAATAATTCTTATCAGGAGTGATTGTGAGAGTTGGAAATGTAAAGGTAGACATTTTGTAGCAAGGAGGGGAGTGATTAACTTTTCAGTCTAGGAGCAGAGGTCCCTGGGACCATCAATGGAGAAGAGCGGGACCCTACCCAGAGAAGCAGTGACGGCAGAGACAATGACGTGGAGAGATGGAGCAGTTGGAGACTTTAGATCCAGAAAGGGAGAGAGGCTGTGTGCTGATGACCGGGGGGCAGGCTTGCAGTGTATACTCTTTGGTTGGTTGATGATACATGGAGGGGATTGTAACCATGGCAATGTAATGATATACGATAGGATGAATGTAAAGTTAATGTTCTCCCATGTAAACTATCACATAATTCATAATAAAACATTGAAAAAAAAAGAAGCAAGGATGATGAGACTTTGTGTCTCATATTTTGGATGTATTTTCAGGAGAGACCTGTCCTTGGAGATGGGCATCATGTTTGGAAAAGTGGAGGAAGATCCCAAGGACAGCGACTAAACAGTGGCAAGAACAATGGGGTCAAACATAACAATTTTAAAGTTGGCCCAGTACTGGGCAGCATTCCATTCTGTTGTTACTGTGAGTTGAAAGTAACTCAATAACAACAACAGCACATGACAATTGAAGTAAAACCACACATGGCATAGATCAAGCTTGGTGACACTTGTGAGGATGAGAAAGTAAGTAGGAAAGTTTTGCCACACACAAATGGGTGAGGTCAGAAAAGGAATGAATAAAATAGAAGTTAAAAGCCAGTTGCTGTAGGATAAGCAGTGGACAGCTAGCTGCAAGATCCGTAGTTTAAACCCACTGGTCATCGCTAGGAATCCCTATACAGGGTTATTATGAGTTGGAACCAACTTCACAGAACTTAACAACAACAAAGACATGTTGGAAGTCCTTAGGTATTGCAAACAGGTAACATATTTGACTGCTAACAAAATTTGGAGTCTCTCCTCTACCAAAAATCTACTTTTGAAAAAAGCAGACATTGAAAGCCCTGTGGAGCAAATTTCTACTCTGACATATATGGGGTCGTCATGAGTTGCCATTGACTCAACAAACACTGGTTATAGACTTGTTTCTTTTTATGACTTTGGTTGGGTAATTGAAGAAGAAAAGAAAAATAAATAAATGAAGAACACTGCTTCCTGAGTTAGAAGTAATGGAGGTAGAAATAATGGAGCTGCTCTCCCCTGATGAATGTGTAATGTGCATGGGACGCCAATAGAGATGGCCCACTGGTTCTCTTCCTAGGGCAGGGTGGGGGAGTAGTCAAAGTAAACAAGGAATCAACAGTTGGCAATGAAGATACTTTTAGGTTTTTACATGTCTGAGGTGTCCCAAAGCTGGAAATACAGGAATAGAACTCAGGAAATAACTCTGAATTAAAGAGATACAAGAGCTACTGCTCAGAGTCTGTGCTTACTATGTTGGGATACTTCTGGTAGCGTAGTGGTTACGAATTGGGCTGTGAGCCGCAAGGTCAGCAGTTTGAAACTACCAGTGGTTCCGCGGGAGAAAGATGAGGAGCTCTGCTCCCATAAAGATTTATAGCCTCGGAAACCCTGTGTAGGGTCGCTATGAGTCGGTACCGACTCCACGGCACTTAACAACAACAACACAGAGAAGAGAATCTGCTTATATTTACATGTGATGATTATATTAAAAATGGATCATATTTGGAAGATGATTGATGTTTACTTGATATTTTCTTTAGTAAATGAGTTAGGCAAAAACTTTTCTAAGGGGTAATATCTTCTGTGTTGCGGCAATAATTTATATGATTTTTCTTCTATTAATTTACTTTTTAATTTATATACAATTAATTTCAGTCCATCTAGAGCCCTGGTGTGGTGCTGCAGGGATAATACACTGAACCACAAGGTCGGTTTGAATCACAAGTTTGGAGGTTCAAATCAACCAGCCTCTCTCCTTGGAAACCCTAAACAGGGTTGCTATGAGTCACAACTGACAGCACTTACCAACAACAAATTTCATTTGGGAGTGGGGGTGCTACAAATGCATAAAGTCCTATTACCACCATTGTAATGTAGACACTGGTCAATTACATTAAAACATCTCCTCCTTCTGTCCTTTGTAGTCAAACTACCTGCCCTCTCTAGCCATTAACAAACACTGATTTGTTTTGAATCTTCTTTTGACAGCTGCATGTTAGAGTAAGAGTAAGATTTCTTTGTGATTCACTTGTGTAATAACAATAGTAATACTAGTAATAGTAATGCTTCAGACCTGTTACACATTTTCAACATGCCAGGCACAATTTGAAACACTTTACAGTGAAGCACAGTAAATTGAGGATTTGAGAAATTTTGGAAAAGAAAGAGAAAAGAAATACTTGCTCAAGATAATAGAGCGGTAGGCATGTCTGACTCCAAAATCTATTTTCTTAATCTCTGATTTATTCTACCTCTATGGAAAAGACACAAAGTAAAACAAAGCTGAAGGAATTTCAGGAAGCTCAGTTTAGAGCTGACATTTCCTTATTAAAAACTAAAATGTATGTAAAGACATTGATTAATTATACCAGTAAAGCAGTAATTAGGTATAGGACCAGCACCCATCTGTCAGTTTGTCATAATGTGGTGGCTTTGTGTTGTTATGATGCTGGAAACTATACCACTGGTATTTCAAATCCCAGCAGGGTCATCATGGGGATGTGTTTTAACAGAGTTTCTAGTTGAAGACAGACTAAAAAGTCTGGTGATGTACTTCTGAAAATTAGCCAATGGAAACCCTATGGGTTGAAACAGAATATTGTCCCATATAGTACTGGAAGATGAGCTCCCTATGTCAGCAGCACTATCCAATAGCCACACCAAAGGGCTGAAACACACCTAGCATCATAAAAATGATGCAGGACTCGGCAGTGTTGTGTTCTGCTATACATAAGTTCACCAAGAGACCAAACCCAGTTGCCAGAAATTAGCTACAAAAGACAAAAATGAAATAAGTCCAGCTTTCTGAGCAACCTGCCTCCAACCTTGGTGATATGCAGTAAGACAAAGACCATTCCTGTTGTGCTTCCCCTCATACATTTGACGCGGTTTATAAAATAAAACTAGAAACATTCCCAGTTTAAATGCTGTGTCAATACCCTAAACATCAACCTCTTAAATGTACCAAGAAATTGAACGGGTTTTCTAATGTTCATCTGACATATATTTCAGGTTGGAATCCCCCACCCGTTCTCTGGTGATGGAGGCCCCAAAAGGAGTAGAAATAAATGCAGAAGCTGGCAACATGGAAGCCACCTGCAGAACAGAACTGAGACTGGAGTCCAAAGATGGAGAGGTAAGGGGTGAGAAGAACCAGTCTAGAGAGTTTCCACTCTAACAAGTCTACCTTCCCCCAAACTAGTGTGTCTCAGAGATTGATCCTACAGTGTGGCAAGAACAGCCAAAATGCCAATCTGAAGATCTCATTTTCCAAATCAAATCATTAAACAACAGTGTATAAGTCAAACCCACAAATATGTCTGTCTCATTTTTTATGAAGTCCTGAGATAATAACATGTATTTTAAGTACAGAATTATTATACTTATAGCTGTGCAAAAGGAATACTATTTCTAAATTTTCTCTCTTGTTACCTTAAAATAAGACTTAGTTAAACCTAATGTGGCACTGTGGGTTAATGCGCTGGATTACAAGGTCGGTTTGAACTGCAAGTTTGGAAGTTCAAGCTCACCAGCTGTTCCTCAGAAATGGTGTACAGGGTTGCTGTGAGTCAGAACCAACTCAATTGCACTTAACAACAATTAAAAAGAAAACAAAAAAACTTCTGGTATGGCTTTGTAGTGCACTGAACTGAACCAGCCAGAAAGTCAGCAGTTCAAATCTCCCAACAGCTCCTCAGAAACCCTACATAGTGTCACTATGAGACACTACCTACTGAATGGCACTTAGCAAAAACAACAAAACAGATAAATAAATAAAACTTCCCATCAGTGATTCAGAACCACTCTGTAGGAAACAGTAGAACTGTCCCACAGAGCTTCTAAGCTACAATCTTTATGGAAGCACACTGCCAGACCTACTCCAGTGGAACAACTGGTGGGTTCGAAACTCTGATCTTTCAGTTAGCAGTCAAGTGTTTAACTACAGAACCACCAAGACTCATAAAGTTTCTTTCCCACTGCCATCAAGTCTGCTCCGACTCACAAAGACCCTGTAGGACAGAGTAGAAGTGCTCCTAGGGTTTCCCAGACTCTATATCCTTCCACCACCACCCATCTGTCAGTTTGTCATATTGTGGTGGCTTGTGAGTTGCTATGATTCCAGAAGCTAAGCCACAGGTATTTTAAATACCAGTAGGGTCACCCACGGTGAACAGGTTTCAGATGAGCTTCCAGATGAAGACAGACTTGGAAGAAGAAGAGACGAACTACTTCCAAATATTTAGTCACTGAATTATATTATGAATAGCAGAGAAACACTGTCAGATATAGTGCCAGAAAATGAACCCCTCCGGTTGGAAAGCACTCAAAATGTGACTGGGGAAGAGCTGCCTCCTCAAAGTACAGTTGACTGTGATGACGCGAATGGAGTAAAGCCCATGGGAGAAAAGCCTAAGAGACCTTCATTTGCTGATGGGCCACAACTCAAAATGAGAAGAAGAAAAAAAAAATTGTTGCAAAGAGCCATTAAGAGACCTTCATTTGCTGATAGGGCACAATTCAAAATGAAGACAAACAGCTGTAAACATCCATTAAGAAGAATCAGAACATGGGATGTATGAAGTATGAATCTAGGAAAATTAGAAATTATCAAAAAATGAAATGGAATGCATAAACATCAATATCTTAGGCATTAGTGACCTGAAATTGACTGGTATTGGCCATTTTGAATCTGAAAACCACATGGTTTATTTACTATGTCGGTAATGACAAATTGAAGAGGAATGGTGTTGCATTCATCTTCAAAATGAATATATCAAGATCAGTCCTGAAGTACCATGCTGTCTGTGATAGGATAATATCCATGCACCTACAGGGATAACCAGTTAATACCACTATTATTCAAATTTATGCACCAACTACTAAAGTCAGTGAGGATGAAACAGAAAAATTCTACCAACTTCTTCAATCTGAAATTGATCAAACATGCAATCAAGATGTATTGATCATTACCGGTGATTGGAATGCAAAGGTTGGAAACCAAGAGGAAGGATCAGTAGTTAGAAAATATGGCCTTGGTGATAGAAATTATGCTGGAGATGGCATGATAGAATTCTGCAAAAACCAATGATTTGTTCATTTAAAATGCCTTCTTTAGACAGCATAAGAGATGACTACATACATGGACCTTATCAGATGGAATACATAGAAATCAAATTGACTACATCTGTGAAAACAGACAGTGGAAAAGCTCCATATCATGAGTCAAAACAAGGCCAGGAGCAGATTGTGGAAGAGATCATCAATTGCTCATATGCAAATTCAGACTGAAGCTGAAAACAAGTCCACGAGAGCCAAAATATGACCTTGAATATATCCCACCTGAATTTAGAGATCATCTGAAGAACAGATTTGATACATTAGACACTAAAGACTGAAGACCAGAAGAGTTGTGGGGTGATATCAAGAACATCATACACGAAGAAAGCAAAAAGTCATTGAGAAGACAAGAAGGAAAAGATCAAAATGGATGTCAGAAGAGACACTGAAGCTTGCTCTCCAGTGTAGAGATGCTAAAGCAAATGTAAGAAATGAGGAAGTACAAAAGCTGAACAGAAAATTTTACTGTCAGCTCGAGAAGACAAAATCAAATATTACAATGAAATGTGCAAAGATCAGGAGTCAGAAAACCAAAAGGTAAGAACATGCGCAACATTACTCTAGCTGGGGGATCTAAAGAAATAATTCAAGCCTCGACTCTCGTTATTGAAAAATTCTCTGGGCAAGTTATTGAATGATGCAGAAAGCATCAAAAGAAGATGGAAGGAATACACAGAGTCACTGTACCGAAAGGAAAATGGTTGATGTTCAACCATTTCCAGAGGTAGCATATGATAAAAAACCAATGATACTGAAGGAAGAAGTCCAAGGTGCACTGAAAGAATTGGCAAAGAACAAGGCACCAGGAATTGATGGAATAAAAATTGAAATCTTTCAAGAATGTGAGTCTGCACAGGAGGCACTCAGTCATCTATGCCAAGAAATTTGGAAGACAACTGTCTGGCCAATTGATTGGAACAGATCCATATTTGTGCCCATTCCAAAGAGAGGTGACACAATGGAATGCAGAAAATATTGGAAAATATCTTTGATATACCATGGGAGTAAAGTTTTACTAAAGGTAATACAGAAATGGCTACAAGCCTACAGTGACCAAGAACTTCCGGAGCTTCAAGCCAGATTCTGAAGAGAACATGGAATAAGGGATATCATTGCTGATATCCAATGGATCTTGGCTGAAAGCAGAGAAAACAAGAAAGATGTTTACCTGTGCTTTATTGAAAACATTGTGAAGTATGAATATTCCAGAACATTTAATTGTGCTCATGAGGAGCCTGTACAGACCAAGAGGCAGTTGTTCAAACAGAACATGGGAACACTGAATGGTTTTAAATTAAGAAAGGTGTGCGACAGGATTTTATTCTTTCACCACACCTTTTCAACATGTATACTGAGCAAATAATCTGAGAAGCTGGGTTATATGAAGAAAAATGTGGCATCAGGATTGGAGGAAGACTCATTAACAACCTGCAAGATGCAGATAATGCAACCTTGCTTGCTGAAAGTGAAGAGGACTTATAACATTTACTGATGAAGATCAAGGAGCACAGCCTTTGGTATGGATTACATCTCAATGTCAAGAAAACAAAAATCCTCACCACTGGACCAATAAACAAGATTCTTACCAGTAGAGAAAGATTGAAGTTGTCAAGGACTTCACTCTTTATGGGTCAAACATCAATACTCATGGAAACAGCAGCCAAGAAATCAAACAACGTATTTTATTAGACAAATCTGTTGCACAAGACCTTTTTAAAGTGTTGAAGAGCAAAGAGATGTCAGCTTGAGGACTAAGGTGTGCCTGACCCAAGCCATGGTATTTTCAATAACCTCATGGATGTGAAAGCTGGACAGTGAATAAGAAAGATTGTAGAAGAATTGATGCCTTTGAGTTATGGTATTGGAGGAGACTATTGAAAGAGCCATGGGCTGCCAAAAGAACCAACAGATCTGTGTTGGAAGAAGTGCAGCCAGAGTGCTCCTTGGAGGCCAGGATGCCCAAATTTCATCTCTCATACTTCGGACATATTGTCGGAGTCACTGGAGAAGGATATCATATTTGGTAAGGTGGAGGGTCAGAGAAAAAGAGGAAGACCCCCAGCGAGATGGATTGACAAAGTGGCAGCATCACTGGGCTCAAGCATGGAAACAATTGTGAGGTTGACCCAGGAGCAGGCAGTGTTTCGTTCTGTTGTCCATAGGGTTGCTATGAATCTGTACTGACTCAATGGCACCTAACAACAACAGTATCCTTCTAGGAATGTACAGCTAGCTACATGTGCCTCCCATAGAGTGGCTGCTGAGTTAGCAGCCCCATCATGCTTATCCCACAGCACCACCACTAGGCCCTGCCTAATTCAGCTAAATAGCACACTTATCTGGCTACAGGTGAACTAATGTTACCCATCTTAAGTTGTATGTTTCTGTTTTCATTGAAATTGGAGAACCATATCTAACAACTAGAATAAACAACAACTTAAGTAGAGTTAAGACTGTTGTGGTGCTGTAGGATAAACACTGGACCAAAAGGTGGTTTGAACCACAAGGTTGGTGGTTCAAACTCTCCAGCCACTCCTTGGAAACCCAAGACAGGGTGCTCTGAGTTGGAACCAACTGAATAGCACTTAACAACAACAACAGGCAACAATAGGATGAAGCATTATCATCTCATTCTCTCACTCCAACACAATTGCAGTTTGGTGAACAGTTTCCTGCTTGTATTTTTGCAAACAAGGTAAGTTGAATTTTAAAGGAAAATATGATTCAGTTGCAATCATTTAAAAAAGCCTTCAGGATGTCCATGAATGACTCTGTCTATTTAAGAATAAAAATAGGACAAAAACAGTTTTGTTCTGTTTTTAAAGTAAAACTCTATTTATACCGTTTGTATATATTTAGTGGTAATCAGTTGCCATTTACCTCTGTACACCATGCATGTCTTTTAATTAATTTGGCATTTACTGGTGTGGCACTGTAGGATAAACATTGGACTGCTAATCACAAGGTAAGTTGTTCAAACTTACCAACCACTCCTTGGAAACTTTATACAGGGTCACCATGAGTCAGACCCAACTCAATGGCACAAAACAACGTAATTGTTTTAAAGCATTAATCAGATATCAGGCTTCTCTTCCAATAATCAAAAACTTGAAACGACACAGCTATAAACACTGACTAAATCATATAGTGACTACATCATATATGCAGTTTATAGTTATCAGAATTAGTTATAATCATAACCTAATAAGACCTTCCACCATTGTTCAATTTTAGGGGGGCAGTATTTTTCAGAGTATACTCAGTAGGACATCACCAAATAATATTTTCATAAGGGGAGAGAAAAAAAAAAAATCTTTTCACTAGTTATATACCTGGACATATGTAGAGTTTGAGAAGTCCCATAGAAAAGAAAATCGTTAAGGTTGGCATTTCCAAATTTATCTAACTCCGGGACTCTATTCACATCCTACATGAGACACTTTCGCAAAATGCCAATCTAGGTCAATGCAGTTTGTCTTATTATAACGTAAACTTCCATACAAATAGAGACTTTGTCTTGTTCTTATTGGAAGCCCCACCACCCAGAACACTCAACAAGTGGTACAAACACCTGACTGCTAACTGAAAGGCTGGAGTTTTGAGTCCACCCAAAAAGTATCTCGTAAGAAATGCCCAGTGATCTATTTCTGAAAAGGCAGACATTGAAAATCCTATGGGGCACACTTTTACTCTTAAGCACATGGGGTCACCATTAAACAGCAACTGGTTAGAACACTTAACAAATACTTGTTAAATCCCATCAAGTCAGTTTTGACTGATAGCGACCTTGTATAGAGCTTGTGAAAAATAACTGGTGGGTTTGAACCACTGATTTTGCAATTACTAATCCAGTGCTTATCGTACAGCACCAGAGCACATAATGTTGTTATTAAGTGCCGTCAAGTTGGTTCTGACTCATAGCCACCCTGTATTGGTTTTCAAGGAGCAGTTGATGAGCTTAAACTGCTGATCTTGAGATTCAAACCAACTTTTGTTAAGTGCACAAAAGTTAAAATTAGTAAGTAATTAGCCTTTTACTGTTTCTGAATAAAGAAAATAAAGACAGTCTCTGATTGACTTTTTCCTTCTATTCACTCACTTTAGATTAAGTTAGATGCTGCGAAAATCAAACTACCTAGACTGCCTCATGGATCCTACACACCTACAGGAACAAGGCAGAAGGTCTTCGAGATCTGCGTCTGCGCCAATGGGAGATTATTCCTGTCCCAGGCAGGAAGTGGGTCCACTTGTCAGATAAACACAAGTGTCTGCCTTTGAAAGACTATCCATAGTGGACATTGTTGGCAGCATAAAGGCCTTTTTTGGCTTTAGATACTGTCTGCCAGCTATTTTTACTAGAACACAAAAAGCCTATCAAAGACCTTGTGTGTGTGCGTGGATGTGTGTACATGTGTGGATGTGTTTGCGTGTGTGGGTGAATATAAATATATATAAATATATATAAATAAATATATATATCCTCTGTATAAAATGAGGTTTCAGTACAAAAGGAACCATGGGTGACCCTGTGATACCCAGTAACATTTTCCATCCCATCCTCACCACCTATAATGATGAAATCAAAAGTCAACATCAAGTCGAGTCCAAAGGGCTCCAGACCACTCAAAATGACACAGTGTGTTGAACACTTATAGAATATTCATCTGCAAGCATGAGAAACTTTGTCTCTCCTCCTTTAGCCTCATTTCAAGGCAATGATGGCGGGAATCTTTAAATCACATGCTAGTGCTGAAACCCGTGTGTTAACAAATAGACATATGATTTCATTTTTTAGTTTTACTTTAGCCTAGCCAGCTTCTCCCTCTTAAATGAGGGATGGGGCAATGCCATAAAAGTCAGCCATAGAAGCTCAAAAGGGCTGTCCTACCTTTGAAGGCAAATTTACTGGGGCTTTTGCATTTTCAAGAATGAAGAGGATGAATTGTAGCAAATATTTCATTTCTCTTCCAATTCCTGCTTTCTTCTCTCAGTCTTGCATACTCTCCCATAGTCAGAACAGGAGATCTAAGTCATCAGCACACTATAGAGGGAGAGCTGCTCCTCAGATGGCTGGAAAGCTATTCAATGGCCTGACAGACATTTAAAAAAAAAAAAAGACTTCCAAATCGAATGTCCTTACTTATGACTTTATCCAACAGCATCTGACTCAAAAAGGTCCAGTCAGTCAAAATTCAAAAGAACCCATACCCCAAGAGATACCATTTTGAGACAGAAGTCCAATGAGGAGTCAGTTGCCTAGGAATCATGATTTTTTGTTTCTTGAGAGTAGTAGGAATTTAGAAGACATGCCTTTGGTTTTTAAAGGCATGCACACATTCTCCGGCTTTGATCTTAGATATTTATTTTTCAGTGTGGGCATATTCATATTTCTCAATCCATCATTACATTTTCTTTAAAAAAAAAAAAGAAACAGTGACCCAAGAATCACAGAAGTCAAGCACTACACAACCCTGGAATTACTCAGTGACAGTTAATAAGAACTGAGTCAAATGTCTTTATCAGAATCACTGTGCCCCTGGGGTCCAGGAGGGCCCACTTCCATAAAGGAAAGCAGCTCTCTAATTCCCGCCATCAGCTACCTCTCATCACTTCAACTTCATCATCATGCTCCAGGGTCACCCTGGCCAGCTCTTGTGCTGGGACAGGGGATTACACCATCTCTGTTCAAAGAGGGGGAAATGTGCCTATGCCTTAAGTCAATGCACTCAGCAAGGAGAAGCACATCCTATTTATCTTATTGTTACCTGTAGTTTATTTTGGGTGATTGGAGGGGAAGGATTTAAGAATGGCTGGACATCTTTAGAATCTGGTTGACAAACAAAGTGACTGTCAGTTGTGGGTCTAAGAAGCCCATAATGGAAGCTTAATTGAGTCTAGAATGGAAGTATAACTGGCTTAGACAGTCCTGAATGCCATTTGACAAGAGATAGCCCTATAACCTTAAATGAAGTCATATGGATATTTTAGACCTGTATGGATCTTTTTTTTTTTTTTTTTTCCTCAACTAGATTTTAATTTTTCCTACTTCACAAGCAGGGGAAGGTTTGTCATAGAAGACAAAGAGATTTGATATTTTTGAGATGACATCTAAGCATGAGACTGAGGTTTGCCTATGTGGGATGTAAGAGTTGTTGGCACTTCCTCACTGAGTTCTAGGGGTCAGGGGTTGAACCTGAACAGTGGCCCTGCTGCTGACTTACACAATCCAAGCTCCCTCCAGTCACTCTCACTCTCTCCCATGTAGAACAGTTGGGTTATTCAAGGCCAAGGCTGTATGAATGATTAGTTGACAGCACCCAGGTCTATAAAGGAAGACCACAAAAAGACATCCGGTCATTATAGATCAGTCCTGTTAATATCCTGGAGGATCATGCCGCCAGAACCTGCATGTATCACCCAAAGTCTCTACAAGCCAGGAAAGGGTCTCCTTCATTATTAGGAGCACCTATCCCATGCCATTCAGATTAAATAATAGTAGCTATGAGGTTCTTTATGACTAAATACCTTAAGATAAAATTTTTTAGGGAGACAGAGCATCTTGGTATTTTGCTATATCAAGTACATAATCTGTGGATGACTAGGGAGCAAAAAGTTCCTTGAACCCCTTTCCTTTCATTTTTAACCATTAGAAGTTGTATGCCAATAATATAATAATAATAACGTGATGTGATCCAGTTGCAAAATGTAATCCTAAGGATATTCAGATCACATTATAGAATAAAAATTATAATAGCAACCAAGCAAATAAATGAGGTACTTATGGGGAACAGACACAATATAAAATTCTGATTTTTATTTGTGGTAAAACACCACAATACGTAAGAGAATATGCAGGAAATTAAACACAGATTAAATTATGTGTTTCAAATCAGAATATAGCAATCTGCAAAATTCATTTTAAGTTCTTTAATTACACTTTTTCTCCCTCCCAACTCCTCCAAATGAATATTTTTTTTCCATGATCATGACAAAGTTTTATCTGATTTCTGGGGGCAAAAATAGCTTTTACATTAAAATCTGCTAACCCTTAATAAAAAAAAAAAAAAAAAAAAAGGAAAGGAGGAGATGTCGGAGGCCATGCGACAGACCCTGAACATGAATCATACTTTTGGGTATGTTAAGCAGCAGGTGGTTTGAACAAACAGTTCAAGCTAATCTTCAATGTTCATGAAGTTCTAGTATGTTAATATTCTTCAGAAGATTTTTATAAATTAAAAATTGATCTTCAAATATGTTTAGCATTTAGTTCTATTTTATATCTTCTCAATAAGTCTTGGGAAACTGGTAGTGTATAATGAAGGTTTTCTAGGTGGAAACTGGATGTACAACTTCATAATGATTGTGTTGCCTGAGGAGAATAATAGATATAACAGACCTAAATTGATTCTTAACTTTCTTTAGGATGATTTTCATTGTTTATTCAAAGAAGGTCAGAAACCACAGACTAAAGATGGCTTGAGGTTTGACCCTAGAGCAGAAGTTAGCAAACTATGGCCCAGGGGCCAAATCTGGCTGGCCACCTGTCCATGTCATTGATGTTTTACTGTAACACAGTTATACCCAATTCACTTTGGTAATGTCTATGCGTACTTTTGTACTGCAATAGCAGAGTTGGATATTTGTGACAGAGACTGCAAAAGTAAAATACTTAACTCTTTGACCCTTTACCAAAAGACTTTGCTGACCTCTAACCTAGAAGGTGTATTTGTGATATACTTTGAAAGTAGCAGGAAAGTAAGCAGATTTCAAGGAAAGCAGGGAATGCATTTCCATGCAGGTTTGCGCATCTAAATACTTGGTTTACAGAAAGGACGTTTGGAATGCTCACCTAACACTACGTGTAGAAGTGATCCACTTTTCTTAGAAACTTAGGTTCAGAGGATTCTTGGGAACATGGAGGAGGGAATTAGAGGAAGGCTTGGTGAAAAAGGACAGTTGTTACTCTTCAATAGTACTCCCTCCCCTTAGGACCCTAAATAGATAAATGGTTTTGTAACTCAGCATCTTCCAAAACTCAGCATCATTCATTTGATAAGAAGTGAAGCAGGGATCCTATGATTTAATTTTAGAATCTCTTTCCTAAACAACCTCTTTTTATAGTCTGTCATCAGACAGCAATTTCCACCTCACCTTCTCATATTCTAGAAAAATAACCATTCCATTGTCCTTCAGAGAGTATTTGTTACTTAACATGTTTTGTTTTTTTCCGGCATCCATCACCTTAATTATACACATCCCCAGAGTACTCATTGTCAAAAATGGTCAGTGCAATTGATTGATAATTTTAAGTATTGGTAAAAGCAGCTTAAAATTCATAGAAGGAAAAAATACAGTCAAAGCATTTTAATAAACTCTGGCTGGGAGGAACCAGCTTAAAGGCAACTTGATTGTTTTTCTAGGGTCTGAGTCTTTCTTCTTTGGTGTAGAGTGAAGACAAAAAAAAAGCCCAACATATTCTGAATTCCAACATCTCTGACCCTGTGTGGTAAGGCAGGTTCCTATTACAGAGATTTTGCCCATTCAATCGATATCCCTATTCTTAATCCAATATTGTTAAAATAGCATCAGTTATGAATGACTCTTTATAAATACAAGTATTCATAGTAGGGAGGAATAGATATATATTTTTCCTAATGAAAGCAACCAGTATACCCTAATTACCCAGAAATTGATCAATTCACTTAAAATAATTTCCAGTCTTTTTTTCTAGGTATAAAATAAAGTATATTATTAAACTGACCACAGTACCCTAAATGGTTAGCTTTGGTGGGACTATCTTGCTTTTATTTACTTTAGGTAAAAAGTAGTATGATGTTTAGACCAAAGAGATAAACAGATCTATGGAAACACATCATCTGTATTTCTAAGGGATCTATCAAAGGTGAAAATCTCATTGTCGGTTGTAAATAAGTCCAGTTTCCTTCCTTTCTTCTGCACCAGGAAATCTTAGGTACAAAAAAGGATAGCAAAGCAGTTTCTAGAATGATACATTTGCATGGCACCTCAGTAGCAAATGGGGAAAAAGTTATAACAAAAGAAATAACCTCAGAAAACAGGACTTTTATCTCAAAGATAAAATGTCTCTCTTCTGGTCTTTCATCACTTTCTCCTTGGTGGAAGGTTTCCCCCAGTTCTAATATATTTCCATTAAAATAGTCAAAGCTACTGCACAAGGATGTCAGATGCATCTTTCTTTGTGGTAATCGGAATTTAAAATTATATAGCTGTCTCTGAATTCTTCATTCACAAAGCCAAACCACTGATAAGAGATAAAGCCGCCTGAAGCCTGCTGCTCCGGTTAGCACTGCACACTACACACATTAGCACTTTCAAAAGCAATGTGATTTCTGTGGTTCTTAAAACCTTACTTTACAATGGAATCCTTGAAATTTCTTGGCAAGTCTGAATGGCAAAGGGAAAATAATTATTTGCAGGAGGTCCTTGCTTTGCATATTGGTAGAGTGCAAGTGTAAAAGAATATAACCATTTCAGGGTGACCCATACACACATATTCTATCTTTTATAAATACGGACAGTTGGAAATTAGCATCATCCTTTGAGAAGAAGAGAACAATTAAGATTGAGAGCCCTGGATGTGTTAGGAAGTGTAATGATCGTCTAATACAGTAGTAATGCTACTAAATCTGTCAAATAAAAACCATCAGCCAAACCAACAGCAATGCTTATATTCCTCCTCAACTGCAGTCCAGCAAGCAACAGTATCAGTCTCCACTTCCTTGAAGTTTGTAATTTTAATGCCACAAAGGAAAATTCATTATAGGCAAGAAGCATGTTTAGGTCCAAATCCATTTGAGACAATTGGAAGCCAGAATAATGTTCCAGCTGGTGTTCTCAGTAGGCATGTATACTTCTCACTAGCAAGTGAGGGGATTATGCTTCACTTCTGAGCATTAACTCAACATAAGAAAAAAATAAGGGTGGTTCTTTGGGAGAAGAGAAAAGAAAACCTCTATTTAATGCAAAATTTGCTCTTTGCTCCTAGATTTGCTTACTAGTTTCTTTTCTTCAAATGTCTTCACAGCCTATTTCTACATTGAAGCTATTTTGAGGAAATTACAGATAGCTCATGTTTCATAAAGTGAGATCATCCAAACTATTCTACTAGACGACTGTTGGAGCACTATATGCAGGGATTACCAAGGGCAGGAAGAACACATCTAGTTCGTGGAGGTCTATGAAAGGTCTTCAGAAAGTTCAAGGAAATGTTCATGATCTTTCAATTCCATTTCCTCATGGACTTTTGAAAGCTTCCTCATATTAATTGAGGGAGGAGGGTCATGCGTCCCTTTTAGAATCTGGGCAAAACTATGGAACCCCTCCATCACAAGAATCATCCTCACAAAATTTTGCATATGATAAAAGAGGTTTTCTTGGAAAAAAGCCTGTTGTAAGACATGAAAAGAGTTGGCTAGAAGTATAGTCTCCAATTATGATAGTTATTATTGTTTACTAGCTAATATCCATTGAGCACTTACTATGTGCTAAACACTGGGCTAAAGTGTTTTGCATATATTAACTTATTTCATCTTCAAAATAATTATTTAAGTTAGAGACTATAATTGTTCTAGTTTTCAGAGGCAAGATCTGAGGCATAGAGATGCTAACTAACTTGCCCAAAGTCACTATTAGGAAATGACAGTACATTCTGGAATGTGGCTCTGACTCCATACTATGATACTATGGAGTATCCCTGGTCACTGACTATTAAAGTTTATTTAAGTTTAGGGGAAGTGTTTCCTACCAGGTTGTTTTTTTTTTTTTACTAAACCTTTTTGAATAAATGAGGTTGTAGTACTTTTATCTCCTTGTTTTCAGGAGACTCTCACTTTGGACAGCATCTAGTAATAAAGTATAGATAGATACCTGGGGTAAAATTTTATATAAAAGGTCTGTCTGAATAATATAATCTGGAACAACAACAAAAAAATTAGCTTGCTCTGTGTGTGGTTCTTGTTAAGTCAGGCTTCCTGACCTTACAATCTGGAAGACTACTGGGTTGCCATTCTCATATTTATCAATAATCTGTGGACGTGACTGTAATAAGGAAGCATTTCCACACACATCTTCTTCTCATACTCATTTCAAGACAAGTGTCATCTTTTTGGTGATGTCTTTGACCACAGTTGGTTGTCATTCTTCCCTATTCTCATTTGTAGCCAAATTTAAGGAAAGAGTCAAATACAAGGGTACTCAATCCCTGTGATCATCCCCTATTTCCTTGCAAGAAGGCAGTATTAGCAAGGACTCAGTTAGCATTAGGCGTTCAGTTCCCAAGCTGGTCACTTTGTCTTGGATACCGGTTTGGATTCTACACTTTGGCGGCCTTCACTAATAAGTCATACCCTTCCCAAGTGCAAAATTCTAATGCAAACACTCAACCCATCACTACCAATTGCTCTGAATTGGAAATGAGACCCATTTTCTAATTTAACTTGACCTTGTTCATTTTATATTGACATTCTAGATTCAGCAAGGACATTGGCTGTATTCCATCTAGAAAAGGAACTGATGAGTGACTCACAAGTTCCTTACAACAAGGTGGCTTTGGAGTACTTTCATCTTCTGAGCAAAGGAAGCAGTGTTTGATCTGGGATATCTAAACAGGCTACATACCAGTGTGCCCTTGGCAAGGTCCTGCAGTCAACCTCCCCACCCAAACCTGAGAGGGTCACAGCAGCAAGGAAACAGGCTCATCTTGCTTGTTTATTATGTTTAAAAGCATCTTACTGATCCACAAGTGGGATTGTGGGTAGAGTGATTCTCTGCTCACAACAGACTCAGCCAAGTCAGACTAGTACACACTACTCTGACTCAACATCCCCATAATACTTTGTTAAGGGATAAGATTAAAAAACAACAACAACAAAAATCAAGACCCCATTTTGAAGTAACTTAGGCAAGTGATGTTCTTTTTGATGGTTCATGTGTCCAAATGGCAAACCAGGACTAGGTACCTTTAAAAAGTTGGAACTAACTTCATCAGAGTCAGAAATTATGTTCCCTGGAAGGAAAAGGAACTTGTAGGAAAGTAAAGGGAAGACTTAGCAAACGTGAATTTGGGTGGAAACAAAATTAACCTAATTTTTCGCCCATATTTTTGTGGAAGAAGCAGGGAAGATGTTTCCCCATAGTTGACCATCTCCTCAGTTCCTCCACATAATAAGCCCATAAAGCAGAAATACATCTCTCAAGGAAGTTGTGCTGTAGAAAGACAAGGCAGAAGACAGTTGTCCTTGTGTGACTTAATGCCTCCTGGGGATTCTGGTGCTTTCAACAAAAACAAATGAGTCATAGAGATACCATTTGCTTAGAGATTTTGAGAAAAAAGCCTCATTTTCATAAAGGAAATGAGTTCAGCCTTTGGGTAATTTTTGGTTTTCTTTTATTGCATTTAGTTTTTCTCCTGGTTTGGGTGTGATGTAAGAAGAGCTTTTTTTGTTTTGTTTCATTTTTGAATAACATCAATCCTTGCACACTCTATGCAAAAATTTTGTAAGCATTGCAATAATGCTATGAATTATAAGGAACTATTTTAACTTTATTACACTTTCTGTATAAAAAAAATTTGTATTTAATATTATTTCAACTGCAGTCTTGTAAAATATATTAATAAAAATAATGATTGGTAAGAAGGAAAGCACCCTTGTTCACTTCTTTAGGGAATTCCTCTCTCACAGTTGATTCACCTGTCACTCCTATTGACTCCACCCCAGAAGTAAACTCACAGAAACTTCCCCCCCTTAACTCCCATGTCAGTGGCCTAACATTTTGCCTCTCAGCAAGAGATCCACAGAAGTTGCCTTAAGATGAGAAGGTTTATCATAAAGTGACATGTGTCCTACACATGGAGAGTTCTTAGTATTGGCATCAAGTCTAGGGAACAACAATTCCCTACTGCTACCCTAAATGACCTGCTACAATTTACTGCTTCCCTCTCTAAGTCCTTAATGAAGCTAGTCTAACTGGCCCTATAGGGTCAAACTTTTTCAACTAGGCTACTTCCTGGTCAGCCAGTGAATATGTCACCTTTTGAGTCAGGTGCCCATGTCTGGTCCAATCAGAATTCATCCTCTTCCAAAGAGTACCCTAGCTTTACTTCACTAGATAGGGCCATAATTACAACAATTTATGAAGAAAGGGAGATGACAGGCATAATGGCAGAACCACTCTGATCTATACATCATAATCTTTCATGCTGGATATTTCATCTCTCCTGGCTGAGCTTTTGCATGCACCATTCGATCTAGCTAGAATGCCCTTCCATCTCACTTCACCTCATTCCAGTAAATCAAACTTCAGGATCCTATTCATTTATCATCTATTCTTTGTGTGGTCTTCATCATTCCTCGTTGCTTCTCCCATTAATTTGTTCTAATCTCTCCTATACTCCCACATTGAATTGTGATTTTTCTATTTGCCTATCTACTTCAAACCTTAGAATGCTTATATTTATTTTTCTAGTTCATAAAGAAATAATCTTGTATCTTAATGAACGCTTTAAAGGTAACTGTGAGGCGTACAAATAATTTCCTTATCTAGGAAGTCAAAGAAGCATTGTACATTTCATGTGGCAAAACCACCATTCATACCTAACTCTATTTTCATTATTGGCTGCATCTCCTCAAATTTAGCTCCTGATATAAATTCCACTAAGTTTTATGACTTTGTCAAAAATTTTGATAAAATTTTATTCTCAGAAAAGGTACAATTTATTTTTAAAGACCCATAATTATATTACCTGGTATCATTTTTGGAAGTTTTTGTTTTTGTTTTTGTTTAAAAAAAAAAAAAAAAAAACCTCTTCCAAATCTATGAGAATGAAATTAGAAAGATCACTATTCAAGAGACTAGATAGGTTGATGATAAAATTTTGAGGCTTAGCTAAGAAGATAAAGAAACCTTAATGATACTAATAACAGAGAAAAGCCAATACTGATGAGTCAAACTAACTGATATAAGTGTTGATACAAATTCAGTTAGCAGATGAAGTCCTAAGAAGCATAAACATGCTCTATTCCTTTCTGTGAAATAATTTTTTTAAATGACAAGTAGCTACAATAAAGCACTTTTTTATTTTTTTCAGATTTTTTCACTGCTTAGAAAACATGAAAGATTCTGCGGACCATTTGTGACACAATTCCATTTTATTCAAGCCAAGAACCTAGGATGTAGGATATAGGACTGAATATCAGAAGCTAGGGTAAATCAATTAAGCACATATCAGAAAAACTTGTAAACAGCATGTATTAATTAGCATTTCCAATTAAGACCAGGGATAGGCTAATTTAAGTTTATGAATGTCAAATTTAATAACCCTTTGAGTCCTGGTTCGACACTGTAAAATAAGCACTGGACCACAAGGTCGGTGTGTGTTGTAAAGATGGCGGTTCAAACCCACCAACCATTCCTTAGAAACCCTATTTAGGGTCACTATGAGTCAGAACCGACTCAACAGTAATGCCAAACACTTGGGCAGGTCAGTCTTTGAGACTCAGTGGTATAAATGACTACACATAATTCTAGAACTCTGTGAACTATCTCAAGATGTGTTTTGTTAAAATTTAAGATGGGTATGTATAGTATGAGAATAGAATCTTTGAAGTTATAGTGTGTTTTAATAGGAAATAGACATTTTTAAACAGCAAAATTCATAATAGATATAAAAGCAAGAGTAGAAATTATGCCACTAAATAATGTCTCTTAGTCTATTAAGAGACTTAAGTCAATAGTTGTATTTGGGTAGAAAACGGGCAAAAATCAATCTGTAAGAACAGAATAAAAGGAAAATCAATATTTTTAAATAGACGTTAGAGTAAAGAGTATTAAGGGAAATTCAGATGAGCAATGCATAAGTATAAAATGTTCATCTTATTGATTATACATGATTAAACCTTTATACTAAGAAGTGGGAGAAAGAGAAGGTTTTCTGCTCCCGCCAAGATTTAAAGCTTCGGAATCCCTATACGGAATTGCTATGATTTGGAACTGACTCCACAGCACAACAACACGAAAAAGTCAAGTAACAAAAACAAATGTTTTAAATTGTAAAACAGGAGAGAAGAAAACTGACTAATATAATTGTACTGGGAAAATTGCAACCACTCTTTATTATAATTTATCTAATTGGCAGGCATAAAAAATGAACACACACACATGTATACCCAGTAGGTAAAAAAGAAACCCCTTTAGTTTCCCATGATAATATATAATAAACTAGCATAATCTCAAAATGGAAATACCATAAAAACATTTCAGACTACATACCCAGAAATTAGAAATATATTACGTATTTTATATTACCACAAAAATCCCAGGAATTTAAGAATTGAAAAACATTTCCCGAACAAAATGGTGATTTGAGAAAGGAATTTTACCACTTAAAGACCAGTAATTTTGAAACACTGCAATTTATGAGATTTAGCCAAAGCATTCTTCTCCCATAACAAAAACTTATCAACCAATAGAAAAATAAATAAAGGAAGCATTAAACTTGTTTCCAGAACAATAAACAAATATTAAAAATTAAGAACAAAAATAAGAAAAAATAATTGCAAATATTACATTTTTAAAAAATTGAAAATAAAATTCTGAAATAGATAAAAATGCTGGAAAATCTTTAAAGGCATAAACATAATTTTAAGATACACATGAATAATAAAAAATGTGTGTTAGCAAATTACTTAAGAAAAATAGAAAAGCTCAGTGAAATGTATAAATTAAAATCTAAGATAATAAAAATTAATTATTATGACTTGAGCAAAAGTAAAATTGTGATTGTTTAGAAAATTGTACCAAATATATGCCTTTTCCAATATAATAAGTAACATAAATATATTTCATATATATTGTGCATGTAATTGGAGTCCTGTTATGGCACTAGACCTGGTGTAGTCCTCGTATGTGGGATAAGCACTAGACTGCTAACCACAAAGATGGAAGTCCACACCCAGCAACCTCTTCTGAGAACCCCTAGATTGGGTGGCTGAGTGAGAACTGACTCAGAGTGATACTTAACGACAACATACATGTAATTGGGCCCTGGTGTGGTACTATAGGATAAGTGCTGGGCTGTTAATGGCACTAGTCACAAGGTTGGCAGTTCAAACCCACCAACCACTCCTTGGAAACCCTATATAGTGTAGCTATGAGTCAGAAGCAACTTGATGACATACAACAACAACATACATGTAAGTACATGCCTGCATATATAGAGATTTGTAAAATTCTGAGGTAAATATAAAACAGAGACCATCTCTAAGCTGTACAAATTAAAGTTGATAAAGATTTTCTTGTTTTCCTTTGAATTAATTTACAGGTCTAATTAAATATCAATCAAAATCCAAACAGAAATTTTCTGGTAAGTAAACAAATAACTGAAAAACGTATCACGCAAAATGACAGAGAAAAACAAAATTAAAGTAACACATATTGGAAAAGCACAATAATGAAACATCCTGCTTCAGAAAAAGAAATACAGGTCAATTATATTTACTAGTTTTTCCCTACCTGGAAAACACAGTTCTCTCTTCATCTAACTTAGCACTGCTCACTGTCCAAGATTTGATGTGGACATTCTTAACCTTCTGGAAGTCTTTTCTGCCTAACCTCTCAGGGCACCCTGGACATACCTCTATCACAGCTTAAGTTTGTACTGAGCAAGCTCTAGGTGTGCTTAAAGCCCTCAGGTGCTAACTGGAAAGTTCGAAACAACCAGCCACTCCATAGGAGAATGAAGTGCCAGTTTGCTTCCATAAAGATTACTGCCCTGAGCACTGTGTGAAGCATTCCATTCTGTCTGATAGGGTCCATTCGATGCAACTTCATTATTCTATTTATTTCAAGAGAGCATGGCCTCACGAACAGTATTTTAAGATCAGAGCCTAGCAGAGGGCCAACCAGCTAACGATGGATGAATAGAATGGCAAATCCCCATATAGACCAAGTGAATATAAAAATGAGCTTTATCATGTTGATTTATCAATTTCATCTCCTATTTAATCCAATGAATCCTGGTATGGCACTGAAGGTTAAGCTCTAGACAATAAAGTCAGTTTGAACCACAAGGCTGATAGTTCAAACTCACCAACCGCTCCTAGGAAACCCTATACAGAATCGCTATGAGTCAGAACCAACTCAACAGCAGTTAACAACAGTATTTCATCTAAATCACTGAAATTTAGAAAGTAAGAAGAAGATGGTGGTCTCTGCAATTTAGGAGCTCACAAGTGAACCATCTTGATAATGAAATGAACAGCCATGAAATCTGAAATAAGCAGTGATGAGGAACATAAAGGAACCAGGTAGCTGGAATGACATTCCAAGCTAATGGAAAAGGTAATGATTCTTTGACTGCTATTAGAAAAACTGGTCAGCATATTATGGGAGGGTGGGAGGCTTCAGAATCAGACCTGAAATTAACTTGAGTGCATCAGAATTCAATATATTTATTTGTTCAGGTTTACTCTATTGAATGCTACTCTCATGGAAATTAATAACATATATGACTTGCTCTTGAGTATTTCAGAGTTGAGCAATTGCAACACATACAGAAGAGGAGTGGAAAAGATAAGGAGAAAACACCAGGAAACTCAATTATTTAACTATGATCTCTAGAAGGGTGATAAAGGAATTCACAGAGGCACAGACTGCCAGATGTAGGCATACACAGTTCTTTCCTCCTGCCACACACACACTCACACACAATAACTTCAGACAAGAACAAAACACTAACAGTAAGGAGGAGACGTAATTCAAAATTATGTGTTTTGTGGAAGTCAGGCAAATTAATAAGTAAAAAATCTAAGCATCAATAAATAAAGGAGCAAAAGATATAGTGAGAATAGAATTTACACAATTTAAAAAGCACATGTTTTCTCCATTTGAAGACAGTGAAAGATGTTACATAGAATTAATAATCACATGTCAGGGAAATTTGTTTTATTGACAACGCAAATGCATTTTACTATATGGATCATAACAAATTATAGGTAAAAATGTAAAGAATGGCAATTCTCCAATACTTAATTGTTCTCATGCAGAAACTACACAAAGCAAGAGGCAGTTGCTTGACTAAAACAAGGGATATATTTAAAATCAGGAAAGGTGTGTGTCAGGGTTATAGCCTTTCACCATACATTTTCAATCTGTAATCAGAGAAATGACTACATGAAGAAGCACATGGCATCAGGATTAGAGGAAGTCTCATTTACAAGGAGGATATACCTCGCTTGTAGAAAGTAAAGAGAACTAGAAGCACTTTGAAGTACAGATGAAGATCGGCGACCACAACTTTCAGTGTGGCTTGCAGCTCAACATAAAGAAGTAAGAAATCCTTACAACTGAACCAATAAGAAACATAGTAAGAAGAGAAAAGAATGAAGTTGTCAAGGATTTCACTTCACATGGATGCACAATCAACACTCATGGAAGCAGCTGTCAAGAAAACAAATGATGTATTGCAATGGACAAATCTACTGCAAATTACCTCTTTAAAACACTAAGAAGTAAAAATGCCACAATGAAAACTAAGGTGCTACTGACCCAAACCACAGTATTTTCAACCACCTCTATGCATGTGAAAAGTGGACAATGAATATGAGCATCAAAGAAGAATTGACGCATCTCACTTATGGTGATGGTGAAGAACACAGATTATATCATAGACTGCCAGAAGAACAAACAAATCTGTCTTTAAAGAAATATAGCCAGAATATTCCAGTGAATAGAGGATGACAAGACTTCGTGGTTCCTTACTTTGTATATGTTACCAGGAAAAACCAGTCCCAGATGAAAAACATGGTATTTGGTAAAGTTGAAGGTCAGTGAAAAATAGGGAAACTCTCAAGGAGATAGATTGATACAGTGACTGCAACAGTGGGCTTGAACATAAAAGTTTGTGAGGATGATGCAGGACAGGGCAGTGTTTGGTTCTATTGTAATAAGGGCCCATTGTGTTAGAACCAACTCAATGGCACCTAATAACAACAACAACAAGAGGGAAAACAAAGGAATGCCATAACAATAAATACTCACCTTGATTTTGTTGCCATCGAGTTCGTACTGACTCATAGAGACCCTATGCACAACAGAATGAAACACTACCTGGTCCTGCGCCAACCTCACAATTATTACTATGTTTGAGCAGGGTCACCCACGGTAGACAGGTTTCAGCTGAGCTTCCAGACAAAGACAGACTAGGAAGAAGGACAGATGAACTACTTCTGAATATTTAGTCACTGAAAACCTATGAATAGCAATGGAACCTTGACTTTGGGATACTTAAATTCAGCTATTTGATTTCAGAAATGCTAAAATGTTAAAAAGAACAGCTTGAAATATACTAAAATAAATATGATTAGATTATCAAATTAAAGTGGTTAAATTTGTTCATCTCTTATAAAAAACAAAAACATCTATTATCTTTTTTCTATTAGACTAATTAATTTAATATATAGTGACCATATTGAAGATGCATGACAAGACTGTACTTTATATTATATATTATTATGTTATTAAGTGCCGTCGAGTCGGTTCCGACCCATAGCGACCCTGTACAGGGTTTCCGAGGGTGTAAATCTTTACGGGAGTAAAAAGCCTCACCTTTCTCCCGTGGAGCGGCTGGTAGTTTCGAACCGCTGACCTTAAGGTTCGCAGCCCGATTCGTAACCACTACGCTACCAGAGCTTTATATATTTCCTGCTTAATCCTGACAAGGACCCTGTAAAGTATTACACATTATTTCCATTACACAGATTTTTTTTTTTTTTTTTTAATGACGACCTGCCTAGGGCAATTTTACTAGCAAATGCCAAAGGTGAATTTGAACCTCAAGTGTAATTCTTAGCAAGATGTGAAGTTTCCTACCTATTTCTTTCAAAAAGAGATGAGACAAATGCCTGTCAGTTTCACTGGTATAGTGCTCATTGGTTTAGTCTTTCACAAAATAATTGATGGGTATTTTTAAACAGTTGTAAGAATGTTCACGCTATGACCCAGTAATCTCATTTCTCTAAATGCATCCAAGGCAATGATACTTAAATAGAAAAAAAGCTGTTAGCATTGCCATAGAATTTAAAGATATGAAAAATTAGAATCATTACCTGACAAAAAGCAAGTGCTAATTAGATCATGGTTGTGTCAACTTTTTGGAATATTATTCTTCCTTTGAAAATGTTAATGAGGATTTGATTTTAGTATGGCAAATATAATGTTGGGTGAGTGGCTCTGGCAGCATAATGGTTACAAGTTGGGCTGCTAATCTCAAGGTCAGCAGTTCAAAACTCCCAGCAGTTCTACAATAGAAAGATGGGGTTTTATGCTCCCTAAGTATTTATAGCCTCGGAAACCTTACACAGGGTCACTATGGGTTGGAACTGACTCCATGGCACATAACCACCACCACAACTATGTAAAAATAAGGGTATGTTAAAATGAGGAGTTCTTATATGGCACTGTAGGATAAAGCACTATGGTAGTTCAAAGTCACCAGATGCTGCCCAGAAACCCTATATATGGTTGCTATGAGTTGGAACAATAGCAGTGTAAAAATGATATACACTCCAAAAAAAAAAAGATATACACTCATGAACTGAGACTTGAAGGGGGAATAAAAAATGAAGTTAACTATTTATTTGTGTGGCAAGATTGTAATTTTTTTTTTTTTTTTTTTTT
>NW_006408575.1:16014970-16020809 GCF_000296735.1 Chrysochloris asiatica
ATCAGATTACAAAGTCATTTGAACTGCAAGGTGGGTGGTTCAAGCTTATCAGCTGCTCCTTGAAAACCCTATACAAGGTCGCTAAGGAGCTCTGGTAGTGTAGTGGTTATGAATCAGGCTGCGAACTGCAAGGTAAGCAGTTCAAAACTACCAGCTGCTCTGCGGGAGAAAAATGAGGCTTTCTGTTCCCGTAAAGATTTACAGCCTCGGAAACCCTGTTCAGGGTCGCTATGGGTCGGAACCGACTTGACAGCACTTAACAACAACAGGGGTCGGAATCATCAACTTGAGGGCACTTAACAACAACAACAAATGGTTACATTATTTGTATAATAAGCCTTTTTTAAAACAAAAGCTTAGCATCTGCTCTTTTTCTTAAAACAGAATCAATAACAAATACTGGAGTAAAGTATTACTACAAATTGTATCAACCCTTACTAAACAAAAAAAAATAAAATGTGAAGCTATTGCTTCTGGGAATATTCTTTATCTAGGCCTGTACACTTCTGAAGGAGGTGTTTCCATCTCTCTAACCCGTCTCCAAGGAATTCAGGTTGCTTTGAGGAATTCAGATCACATTCCTTGTAAATGTTTTTTGAGTTAGGGGAACAAAAAGAAGTTTGAAAGGACAAGGTCAGGGTTATATGGTGAATGGGGTAAGATTTCCCAATGAAATTCTCATCGGACAGTCCTTGCTACCTTCAAAGAATAAGCATGATGGGGGGGAAATTTTCACACTACAATATTCCTGAACTTTTTCTAATTAATGCAGTTGTCAATTTTGTCAAAATTTCTCCCCGATAAGGTCCCAAAATACTGTGTCCTTCAACAAAATGCATCAAGATTATCCCTTGAAAATGTCAACAATCAATGACCATAGACTTCTGAGCTGACATCTCTACATTGAATTCATCTTTCAATTCATCCTAACCTTCCATAAAATGCTCAGTTCTCTAAAGACTGTTGTTTTATATGGAGCAGCATTCCCAGGAGCTCTGGTCTCATAGTGGGTTACTATGGTAGTAGGTTATTTGTGGGCTGCTAACTACAAGATCCACATTTCGAATCCACCAGATTCTCCACATTAGAAAAATGATGAGGCTTTCTGTTTCCATAAATATCTACAGTCTTGAAAACCATGTACAGGGTTACTATGGGTAATATCCTCAATGGCACATGACCATCACCACCAGGAGTGTCATAAACTTGTTGCAAATCTTCAATGATTCAGAAAGATGTCCACTTGAGTTATGTTAAAAATTTGGTATTAGCCCTGACCCTAAATTTGTATTTCCCCTCAAGATACAAAAAGTATCCCTTTTTTTAATTAAAGATACCTTCATAAGAACATAGAGATGATAAAGCAAATGGGAAAAATGAGGAAGTAAAAAATGGAACAGAAAATTTCAAAGGTCAAAGTCGACTATTATAATGAAATGTGCAAAACCTAGATTTAGAGAACCAATAGGAAAGAACAAGCTCAGTATTTCTCAAGCTGAAAGAACTGAGGGAAAAAATTCATGTCTTGATTGCAATATGAAGGACTCTATAGTCAAATATTAAATTATGCAGAAGGCATCAAAAGAAAATGGAAGGAATACTTAGAATAACTGTGCCATAAAGAAATGGTTGATGTTCACCATTTCAAGAGGCAACATGTGATCAAGAGTCAATGGTACTGAAGGAAGAAGGCCAAGGTACACTAAGGTTAAGAACAAGGCACCAGGAAGTGATGGAATATAAACTGAAATCTTTCAACAAACTGATGCTGCATTGAAGACACTTATCTATGCAAAGAAATGTAGCCTACTGATTGGAAGGGATCCATAATTGTACCCATTCCAAAGTAGGTGACCCAACAGTATATAGAAATCATCAGATATCATTAATATCACATACAAGTAAAAATTTGCTAAAGATAATTTTTAAATGGCTGCAAGAGTATATTGACAGGGAAATGCCAGAAGTTCAAGTCGAATTCAGATGAGGATATAGAATGAGGGATCTTTTGCTGACATCAGATGGATCTTGGCCAAAAGCAGAGAAGGCCAGAAAGAAGTTTACCTGACACTGACTGGTTTTAAATCAGGAAAGGTATGTGCCAGGGTTATATTCTTTCATCATAGTTATTCAATCTGTATTCTGATCAAATAATCCAAAAAGCTGGATTATATGAAGAAGAAAGTGACATCTGGACTTGGAAGAAGACTCATTAACATGCTAATGATACAACCTTGCTTGCTGAAAGTGAAGAGCACTTAAAATAGTTACTAATGAAGATCAAAGACCACAGACTTTGGGTTTTGCCTCAATGTAAAAAAAAAAAAGAATATTCTCACCACTGTTCCTGTAAATGACATCATAATAAATCAAGAAAAGATTGAAGGTGTCAAAGACTTCATTTTTCTTGGATCTTACCATCAACACTCATGTACACAGGAGTCAGGAAATCAAATGACATATAGTATTGGGCAAATCTGCTGCACAGTATCTCTTAAAGTGTTCAAGAGCAAAGATGGCAGTTTGAGGATTAAGCTGTGCCTGACCCAAGCCATGGCATTTTTAATAGCCTCATATACATGTGAAAGTTGGCCTATGAATAAGGAATGCATTTGAGTTATGGTGATGGACAAGAATATTAAAAGTACCATGGACTGCCAGAAGAACAAATAAATCTGTGTTGGAAGAAGTGCTAGGAGAATGCTCCTTAGAATCCAATATGATCATATTTTATCTCTCATACTTCAGACTTATTATTGGAAAAGACCAGTCCCTGGAGAAGGACATCATGCTTGGTAAAGAAGAGGGCTATTGTAAAAGAGGGAGGCCCCTAATGAAATGAATTGTAACAGTGGCAGCAGCAATGGCTTCTAGTATAATGACTGTAGGGCTGGTGCAGGACCAGGCAGAGTTTCATTCTGTTGTGCTTAAGGTCGCTAGGAGTAGGTACTGTCTTGAAGGCACCAAACAACAACAACACAGGTGAAGACTTAAAATGAATGGCTGCTTTTGAACTGTGGCAGACCAGTTTCAAGAAAGTCACTCAGAGATCCTTATAATCATTGCTACACTTCATTCACTCTCATCTCTCAAAATTTCACAAATTTGTCCTTTCTCAACATTCCAGGTCTGTTTTGTCAAGTTAGACCTTATATTCTCTAATTTCAAATGTTTCCATACAGAATTGATACAGTTTGCACCCATCTTTCTCATATTTTGCAAGGAGCTCTGATAGCATAGTGGTTACAAGTCAGGTTGCTAATCTCAAGGTTAGCAGTTTGAAACTCTTCCATGGGAGAAAGATGATTCTTTCTGCTCTCATGAAGGTTTGTCTTAGAAAACCTATGCAGAGTTGCTATGAGTCAGAACCGACTCCAAGGCACACAGCCATCTCAACCCCCTCCCATATTTTGTAGGCTTCATAATCCACACTCCTTGGCCCCCATAATACTTTCAGTCCCATAATCTAGCCAGTCCTTCTCCACTCCATAAATGACTCCATAACTAGTAATTCACCATTGACTCTGGAATGAGTTATGGTGTTGGAGGAGCATATTGAAAGTGCCATGGGCTGGCAAAAGAACCAAACAGATCCATTCTGGAAGAATTGCAGCCAGAGTGCTCCTTGGAGGCCAAGATGGCCAAACTTCGTCTCTCATATTTCAGACATATTGTTAGGAGGGAGCAGACATTAAGGAAGGATATTATGTTTGGCAAGATAGAGGGTCAGAGAAAAAGATGAAGACCCCCAACGAGATGGATTGGCCAAGTGGCAACATCGATGGACTCAAGTGTGGCAACAGCTTCGATGGACTCAAGTGTGGCAACAGGATCAGACATGTTTCGTTCTGCTGTGAATAAGGTCACTATGAGTCAGTACCGACTCGATGGCACCTAACAACAACAGCAACAACAAATGTGGTGCTGTGGACTTCTAGTATTGCACTGTTGTGTACCACTGGACTGCAAACCACAAAGTCATCAGTTTAAACCAACCAGCTGCTTCTTGGAAACCCTATACAGGGTCACTATGAGTGGGAACCCACTCAATGGCATTTAGCAGCAACAATATCAACATACTCCAATAACCATTCATCACAAGGGTCCTACTCTACTCTTTGAAACTTAAATATCTGTGATACACTAGCCTTATCTTCCTTTAACCCTTCTCATTAATAGGTATTCACCAGCCAAATGATGCCTTGCAACAGGGAAAGGGCACAACATAGAGTATTGGGTAGAGCACTGGGGAAGAGCATTGGCTTTGGTATCAGCTAGATCTATGTCTAAGGAGCTCTGGTAGCGTAGTGGCTACGAATCAGGCTGTGAACCTCAAGGTCAGCAGTTTGAAACTACCAGCTGTTCTGTGGGAAAAAGATGAGTCTTTTCTGCTCCCATAAAGATTTATAGCCTCAGAAACCCTGTATAGGGTCATTATGAGTCGGAATCGACTCCACGGCACATAACCACCACCACCAGATCTATGTCTGAGACAAGGTTCTCTCATAAAATAAAACAAACAAAAACTCATTGTCACTGAGTTAATTACAAGTTGTAGTGACCCTAGAAACCAGAGTAAAACTTCTCTATAGGTTTTTGAAGACTGAAAATCTTTACCAGAGCAGACAGCCTTATCTTTCTCCTATTGAGCATCTGATGGGTTTGAACCATGGATTTTGTCCATAGCACCACATAGAAGTGCTTAACCCACTAATGTCAACAATCTGGATTCCTGACACCTTCAACCAATGGGATTCAGCCAGTGCTGCTCATTCATTCTTCAGTTTTCCTTAACATTGTGTTTATAACAAAATATTCCTTGAATAACAAAATATTCCTCTCTCAAGCCTCTTCCTTTTTCCCATGATTACTTATGTTTTGCCTAGTAACATGGTCAAATCTCCCCTGTAATAAACTGAACCAAAACCCACTGCCACCAAGTGGACTCCAAATCACAGTGACCCTGTACTACAGGTTTTTCAAGACTGTATTTTTAAAAATTTTACAGAAGCAGACAGACTCATCTTTCTTTCTGCTGGTATGTTTGAACCCCCAACCTTGCAGTTAGCAGTTCACACCTAACATACAATGCCAACAGGGCTCCCTCTATAACAGAGACTGAAAAATTCTCTTCACTCTGCCAAATTCAAGAAAATATAACACCCAAATTCTTGAAAATATAGTCTAAACTCACTTCTTCATTATTTATACTTGTAAATATCCTCCAATCTAGTTTCTACTCTTGATATGATACTGCTTTCTAAAAATGTCACCTTTGACCTCCTAATGATCAAATATGAAGGTTTTCCAGTAATGATTTCTCCATTTCGACTACCATTCAGCACTCAATCTACCCTACAGTGGATCTTGTTGGTGGCCTGCCTAACATCCATTCACCAGTCCTACTTCTTTTTAAAATACCATATGATCCAGGCATCCATCCTGTTCCTTTGACATCTACATGCCTCAGGGAAACAGGAGATGTTATTGATAAATAATAGATAAATGAACCAAAGCCCTCTAAGCTCTTTGGTTTTTATTCTTCATCCCGATGAAAATTTGGTGATTTCACAGCACTCCAGACTAACTCTCTGCCATACAAGGGTAAGCCAAAAAATATTGCTACTAGGGTTCCTGTTCATACATATATGGGTTCATTCCAAATACAATATGCATGAACATGTCTCTGTGATCAGTGAATGGATACAGACAAGTTCTTTCAATAATATACTTGTTGCTGTTGTTCAGTGCAGTTCAGTCGGTTTGGACTCATAGTGACCCAGTATAGGGTTTTCAAGGAGCAGCTTGTGAGCTTGAACTGCCAACCGTGCAGTTCAAA
>NW_006408575.1:16021662-16023994 GCF_000296735.1 Chrysochloris asiatica
AAGAAGAATCAATACTTGGAAAATATAGCTGTGATGACAGAAATGATGCTAGAAATCTCATGATACAATCTTGTAAGAGTAATGATTTATCCATTGTAAATACCTTATTTCAACTACAGAAATGATAACTATACATGTGAACTTCACACAGACTCAAACTGACTATACATATGTGGGAAGCGAAGACAGAGAAGCTCAATAGCATCAATCAAAATAAAGCCAAAGGCTAAATGCAGAACAGACCATCAATTTTTCATATACAAGTTCAGGTTAAAGCTGAAAAAAATTAAAGCAAGTCCATGAAAGCCAAAAACTGACCTTGAGTTTATTCTACCTGAATTTAGAGACAATCTCAGGAACAGATCTGATGCACTAGACACCACTGCCTGAAGACCAGAGAATTTATGGGATGAACATCATACATGAAGAAAGGAAAAGGTCATTAAAAAGACAGGAATAAAAGAAAAGACCAAAGTGGCTATCAGAAGAGACTCTGAAACTTGCTACTGATCATTGAGAAGCTAAAGGACCTGGGAGAAATGATGAAGAAACTGTCAAAGCTTGGCTTGAGAAAACAAAGTAAAGTATTATAATGAAATGTGACAGTCTTGTTACCCTCAGAGAATGAGCAGTAACATTGTCATGATGGAATAAATTCTTTGGCACAATTTCTTGGCCTTTTTCTCACCAATATTGCTTTAAATTAATTAAAACTTAAAGAAGTCCCCATGATTGTCTTGTGTCTTCAGGAATATCAAGATTATCTTTTATGAATTTCCAAAATAAGTTGCTATAAGCTTTTGAGCAGACCTCATTGCCTTGAATCGAACTGGCCCAGCAGATCCTTTCAGAAGCCACTGTTTTGATTGGACATTTTTTTAAGTAAGACTAAGACAACGTGGCACTGTGGGTTAATGTACTAGATTGCAAGATTGGTTTTAACCCCAAGGTTGATGGTTCAAGCTCGCCAGCTGCTCCTTATAAATTCTATACAGGTTCACTATGACTTGGAACCAACTTGATGGCACTTAACAACTGGTAGCATAGTGGTTATGAATCAGGCTGTGAACCTTAAGGTCAGCAGTTCGAAACTACCAGCTGCTCTGCGGGAGAAAGATGAGGCTTTCTACTCCCATAAAGATTTACACCCTTGGAAACCCTGTACAGGGTCGCTATGGGTCGGAACTGACTCGACGGCACTTAACAACAACCACAAACAAGTTTATTCCTGAGAGAATTTGTCTGCTGCCATCTACTGATCAGAGAAATACATTGTGATGAATTGGGACCCTCATAACAATACTTTTCAATTTATCATCATATATATATATTAATGAAGTCCTGGTATGGCACTCTAGGATAAGCGTTGGACTATGAGATTAGTTTGAATCTCAAGGTCGGAGGTTCAAACTCACCAGCTGCTCCTAGGAAACGCTATACAAGGTTGCTATGGGTCGAAACCAACTCAATAGCACTTAACAACAACATATCAATGGTGGTGGGATAACATGGAAAAAAATAACGATGTCAAGAAAGTAATCAGTATCACTGAATTGCACAGGTAGAAATCGTTGAAATGGCATAACTTTTGCTATATAGATATATTTCCCCCCTAAATTTTCAAAAAAGAAATAGAGGAGTTTACTGAGCAGACAGACTACTATGGTCTTTAATAATTATAGAGACATATACACAGATTAAATATGTGTATATATGATTAATTCCTGTAAATTAATAAGTAATTTAAAACTTCACAGAAAGAAAAAATGGGGAGATGGACAAAGATAATTCACTGACAAAGAAACTGTGAGGCCCAATATATATCTGACCAGTTGTTCTACCTCACTAGTAATAACAGAAACACACCTTAACTTCAAAAAGAAATACTATTTTATATTGTCAGACTGGCAGAAACTAGGTGTGTACAAGGATGTGGGGAAATGGTCATGCTCTTACACCAGTGGCAGGAAATAATATGATAGAATCACTTTGGAAAGCAATCTGGCAGTAGATGGTAAGGCTGCAGATCTGTAAGCCCATTAACACAGCAGTCTCACTTCTACGTATGGACACCAGAGGAAACTACACACATCAGAAAGATACTTGCAGAAAAGATGGTTACTGTGCATTGGCTTATCATACAGAAACAGAAAAAAGAGAAATTCTAAGATTGGTTTTACACTGAAAACGAAAGTTTAAGACTGACTGAAAAGCTAACAGCATCATCGCTGTCCATCAAGAAAGTTATGAGAGAACAAGATGGTGTATATATGAATTGGAACACAGGTAAAAATACTTTTTTACTTACACTCATATTTTATGACTTTGTACA
>NW_006408575.1:16024584-16032126 GCF_000296735.1 Chrysochloris asiatica
CTATGGTAGGATAAGCACTGGACTGCTAGCCTTAAGGTCAGCAGTTCAAACCCACCATCCACTCCTCATAAACCCTATGCAAGGCTGCTATGAGTTAGAACCAACTCCACAGCACTTAACAGCAACAAATATTAGTAGGAAAAAAAGAGCATGGAAAGTTCTCTCAAAATCTTGGGGATTCCCCTTGCCCCCCATTTCTCTAGACAGTTACATACTTTTCAATTTCTCTAGACAGTTATGTACTTTTCAAAACTTTCCAAATGTGCATCTATTCCTCCTATATTTTGGAATCAATCCATTAAAAACACATTAAAATGGAGAACAGCAATATACCTCTTCTCTAATGTAAAAAGAAATTACAGTTTACCAAAGGCTGTTTTTTCTTTGTTTTAAATGTTAACTGGTATTTTTCCTTTGTGTTTTGACACATGCTGAGTCAGCTTAAAATTTTCATCTTGATAAAAATAGGATATTTTGCTTCTTCACCTAAACATTAGATATGCTTCCCAAGCTATCACTCCTTATTTATCTTTTTAAAGAGAATCATTCTCTTGTCTGATTATCACAGAGTTTCTGACCAAGCTACCCAGTTGGGATATGGCAGGCTGGCAGGTAGATACTTCAGCATTAACAAATTCAGCACTTAGACATGTTAGAATGTGATTCTTCTTTAAAAAGAAAAGGATAAATGAAGAAACTAAGTAAAATGACTTGTGTTCATCTCAGCTGTTCTTATGAATATATAGAATGAGAAAAGAAAGAAAGAAGAGAGGGAGGGAGGTGGGGAGTTAAGAGGGAAAGGAGGACAAGGAAACAGGAACATGGGCACAGATGGAGAAAAGAGAAGAGAGAAGAGAGGGAGAAAGAAAGCAAAAAGAGCAGCCCAAATCAACTACTATAAATTGAATTCTGCCCCAAATCACTGGTTACATTTGCAGTCTGGAAATCGCAAAAGATATTTCACTTCAAAATAAGGTTAGAGACTCACAGAGGTGAAGAAATGGGTTTGAAGTGAATTCAGTTTGGGGAGCTTGGATAGGGAGACTCATTGATTTCCCTGGGTCTGTTGCCTCATATGGAATGTGGAATTATAATGATCACAAGGTGAACACCAATTATGTATTGTCTGTCTAGTGTCTGTGCCATCTCTTCCCTAATTTCTATGGTTCTAGAAGGGCTACCAACCATAGCCTTATGCAAGGGAAGAAGACCTTGCTACCCTCATTATCCATTCCTTGGCCACCTCACCAGTTCCAAGAAAAACTTGACAACTAGGACATTGTTCTTTAGGATTGTTCAAGTTGGAGCTGCAGAAAAAGTCTTTTGGTCCACAAGACTGAACACTTCCATCTTCCTAGCTACATGGGAAAAGACTAGCTACTGCACGAAGGAGGAGGGCAATGTACATACAGAAGGAAAGTGGTTAAGAAAGACTGAGAGATAGCAAGAGAAACAAGCAGGCAAGGGACAATGGAACTGAGTCAAGAGTCAGGCAAGAAGCAAGTGGACATAGGGATCTAGACATCTGGTAGAAGTGGATAACTAAGTAAGATGATAAGGAAGAATTGAAATAAGAGCAAGCGGCACAAGATAAACTAGACCGAAAGAAAAGGGGAAAGAGAGTGCTTGAGCTGACAAATACAAACAAGAACAAGGGTTGTGAGTTAGAGACCAAAAACATGATTAGTAAGAGACTAGATATCTAGGTTAGAGAAGGAATTAAGAAGAGAGAGAGGAGAGATGTAAATGGTGAGGAGAGGGAGACACTAGGAGAGACAGAGAGTGATAGGGTAGAGAAAGTAAAAAAAAATAAACAATGATTTCAAAAACCTTGCATGCATGTTCATTGAATGTGCAATAAAATTTGGGACATTTATAATGCTTTGATCTGTAGCCATCTTTCCAGCCTCATTTTCCTCACCATGCATACCAGTCTACAAGTCTACTAGAGTTTTCTAGATACACTCTAGCTTTTCTACTTCCTAGCCTTTGGTCCATGCTATTTCCTCAGTCTAGAACACTCTCACCTACCAATTCCACAAAAACCTTCTGAGCAATCTTGTTGTGAAATAAAATTGCAAAGTCAGCATGCTTATGAGACTGGGCACCTCATTTAAGACAGGTCTGAGAAGCCCTGGTATGGCACTGTAGGATAAGCCCTGGACTGCTAACCACAAGGTTGGTGGTTCAAACCCACCAGCTACTTCTCAGAAACCCTGTACAGGGTTACTATGAGTTGGAACCAACTCCATGGCATTTAACAACAGCAACATAATAGTTTAGGATTGGTGGACACTTTATGGTGAGGTAAGGAGGAAGTATTTAGAGTTATTTGAGTATAAACTGTTATTCAGTACTTTTTATTTCATAGAAGTTATGGACTTCAGAACCAACAAATTATATGTAAATTTCATCTTCCTAGGCAAGCATTTCCTGGAAGAGTAAGGTTATATTAATGAAGACATTGTTAAACTATGGACAATAGTTAAGCCATGCTAATGTGAACAGCAAGCTGTTTGTGGATAGATAACTTCTATCTTAACATCAATAAGAATCTGCCAAGAATCCAATAATAGCACTGGGAAAAAATGGATTTAGAAGTAAAATATACAAAAGCTGTTTTACTGTCTCTTTTAAGTCAGAACAACAACAACCACCATAGCAGTATCTTGTAATTTCAAAACAGATTGTATTTGTTGTTGTTTAGTTGGTTCCAATTCATAACGATTTATAGGAAACAGGGTTTCTGAGGAGTGACTCGTGGGTTTGAACCATCGACTTTGTGGTTACCAGTTCAGTGATTATCTTACAGAGCCATACAAATCCTATTAGGAACTTTAAACTCACCTATTTTTTAGAACTTCAAAGAGATCCATAATGATCTAAAATGTTGAAAAGGAATAAGAACTAATGACGAAGTATGGCAACTCTGGAGTTATGCCAGGTATGCTAAATAAGCAACAGTTCCTAGAATGCTGTTTTGAAAAAGATTCTGAGACCATGTTTGGGCTCAGCCGAAGAGAGCAGTATGTTTAATGACTTATCTCTGCTGTGAATTTGGGAAGAGCAATGGTGGCTCACATGCTGCTTGTCATTCATTTCTGGTTTACTGAATTAAGGAATGAATATACTCATTGTATCACCCCATTCAGATTTGTTTTGGTTTGCTTCAATTTTCCTTACTGTTCTTCCTAGTAGAGCCACATAAATCTCAAGTAGCCATAATCTTAGGATTTTTTTTTTCTGCCCAAACTTGGAGACAAGGTTATTTTAGAAAATTAATATGTAAGTTATCATTCTTAAGTGATAGCCAGAAGAGTTTCAGTTGACCAGAAAATAGCACCTTGAGGAAATTGATGTAAAATGTCTAGAATATTCTGATATGGAATATAAGACTAAGTATAATGCCCTTGTCCTTAGCCACTGATTGGCCCAAAGTCATGGGAACATGACTCAAGCTGGCCAGAAGAATTCTTCCCTAGGAGTTTGTATAATAAATGTAGGAAAAGAAACTGTCTTTCTTACTCTGGAGTTGCTAAATGAGGTTGCCTTAGGCAGTAACAGTTGTTGTGAAGCCACTGTCCCACACTTGCGACACCCCTGCTACACAGAGGAAGTAGGGTTTTAACCCATTCTACTCAACTAAAATTCAAGGCCAATGAAACAAAACCAGATAGATCTCAATTTGCAAAATATGGGTATACTGGAATGATAGCAGGAACAGGATAAATTATAGGTTGATACCCTGCTAGAAACTAAATTTGTCTCCTAGAAAATAAGGGCAGTGTGTGAGTCGCATAGCAACCAAGTCTCTTGACAAGCAGGAGTAAAAAAGAACTTTGCCCAGCTCAAAGATGGCAACTTCCCACATTACTCTGAATATGCGTAGCTCTCCACAGACCAGGCGAAAATCCAATCTCCTGCATCTGGCTCCTGAAATGGTTCACTACACCTCTTCCAAGTCTCCTACTCTAGGGCTTTAATTCATAATTTTCCTGTTCTGGTTATCTTTCCACTACACCCACGTTTTGCAAATTTGGGTCTGTTCTGATTTCACCGTGTCAGCCATAACTGAACCAGTTCTAACTGGACTGAATTCCTGAGTGGAATCCAATCTAAAGGAAAACAGGGCTGGCCCAGCTAAAACAGAAAACCAGAGTGACAGAGACTGGTGCCACCGCATGAATCTTGAGGAGTGCTCTATTCCCATACATCTCACATATATGAACCAATAAATTCTTCTGTTTAAGCCAGTTTCTGTAACTTCAAACCCAAAGAATCCTAAGTAATATGCATTCATATATAATGATGGGTCTTAAACTCTGAAGGCATTCATAATTTGTGGTTCTTCAAGAATCCTCATCTTCCCTCCATGTGCTCCATACAGAGACTCTGTAAACTGAACTGTTTCATTGCATCCGTCAGTTATATCTTCTGTACTGCATGGCGACCAGATGCCATGATTAAAATGCACAGAAAGTCACAAGAGGCCAAATATGCCCTTGAGTGATGCATGCTTATGAGTGGAAAGAAGAGAAAAATCACATTAAAATCACATTTTAGGAGATGAAAGAGAATAGAAAAATATTCACATGATTCCTAGGCATTTCTTTCAGACTCAGAAAATGTTCTGGGGCTATATGATAATGGAGGTAAAAAAATTCAATAGTGATCAATTCTTTCTGAAAGAAAAAAATAATTTTGGAGAAAGAAAAACAAGAGGAAAAGCACCCATCTCCCAATGATGGTATGACATTAACTGGCCTCTAGGTGTCATGCAAGGAGCCCTGGTGGGGCCATGCTTAAACACTCAGATTCTAATCAAAAGATTGGCCATTTGAACCCACCTCGTGGCTCTGTGGGAGAAGAGATCTGGCAATCTGCTCTTTAAAGATTAGAAACTAGAGACCCCATGAGGCAGTTCTACTCTGTCACATGGAGTCACTATGAGTCTAAAATCAACTTGATGGCACCCAACAATAGAGATCATGCCTAATCATGCATTTCTTCTCTAATAAGAGATACGTTTCATTGGCTTCGTAGGCCAGTCTTTTGCAACTTCTGTTTCCTGAAGACATTAAAGTTTTGATAAGATGCTGCAAGAACTTCATCAAAATGGAAGAGAAGACAAGAAGACAGGTTTCTGTTAACATTAACCAGAATATCTCTCTTTAAAAAAAAAAAAATATATATATATATGTTGTTGTTATTGTTAAGTAATACCGGGTTGTCTTTGACCCATAACGGGGCCCTGTATAGGGTTTCTGAGGAGCAGCTGGTGAGCTTGAACCACTGACCTTTCATTTCAAACCGACTTGGCAGTCCAGCACATTAACCCACAGCACCACACCACACATTAACCCACAGCACCACACCAGGACCCCATACATACTTACCTACATACATTTATGTATCTATTTATTTATTTTATATACTAGGCTTCCAAGAAATACTTACTAAAAAAGGATTTTTATTACTAAAAAATTAGAAAGTAACAGCTTTAACACATTGTTACTATTGAGTGCCATCGAGTTGTTTCCAACTTATAGTGACACTGTAAAGGGATTCCCAGGAGCAGCTGGTGAATTTGAACCACCAACCTGATAATTCAAACCAAACTTGCAGTCAATGGAAGGAGGAAAATCAGCATAGATCTGGTTTAATGCAGATCGAGGTAGCCCCAGTATTGAAAATCACATGTAATGTGCTGATCTAAAAGGATTTCCCATTTATGCCAACCCTTTATTGGGCTATGATGTTCTGTTCATCTCATTCTCCAGAACATGCATCTGTGATGAATTTAGTATTTGCTAGATAAATTAAATGATGGGTTAGAGCAGGATGCTTGTGCTGCCTCCAGAATTGAATCACTTGAGTTTATCAAACACTCTTGATCTGAAATCATATCATTTGTAATCAAAAGCTCAGTATGCAAATATATCCTTATTGTTCTATTCACAGAAACCCCCATAAGAAATATTTCTTCACGGCATTCTTGTATATTTGATCAATAAGGCAAAAAACGCCTTTGCTAACACTCTGATTGAAGGAGTGACAGAAAATAGGTTATTAGGAAGTATGGGTAAAACAAACCTTTAGATATATTATGTTATCAGAGAACTACTCCTCAACCGCATATGGAGCTAAAGTTATTGTGACCTTGTTAATTTTACATTCTGTCCTTTTCTGTAGCCAGAAGAGACCTTAAAAGAGAGAGAGAAACTTCTACCTCTTTATCTTCAAAGTGAGTTTTTGTTTCTCCCTTTCATTTAGAGTTCATCCTTCTGCTAAAGGTAGGAAGCTCAAGCAATTTTCAGAGACAAAAAGCTACTCAAAGTAACATAAATGTCAAATACACATAAATTTCTCTGGCTACATTTTTCCCCAAGCCAGGAATGTCCTTTGTTGTCTCCTGGTATGTTTCAGCTGTTTGACATCTCTGGTTGAAGAGCAATCATCCAGGCAGCGTCCTTATAATATAACGACAATCAGTTACTGAAAATGTGCAGGCAATGATAACAGGATTCAGAAGGGTCAGAAATGAGCAGAAGAAGCTAGGTATTTCAAACAAGTGCATAGCAGCTGCTGCTGACCTTGGTTTAAGATTGCATCCAAAACATTTATTAATTTTCTGCTGTAAAACAGAGGAAAGCCAAACGCAATTCTGATAAAGGGTCATTCTGGAGAGGGAGAGAACAATTTCCTGTTTGAATGGTATTCCTGCAGTTAAATTCTTTCAGAAACAACATTCCTCCCACGTATATCAGTTCAGCCAAAATGAGGGAGATACTAAGGAGGAGACAAGATGTATCTTCAGATTTATTTCTTCTTTAAGGATTGTCCTACCAGTGTTTATGGAACCAGTTGAACAATAGGAACAAATGCACAGAAATACAGACAACAAGCCTATAAGAATACCAACTCAGGTCTCTACCATTTGTGATCAAAAGCTCAGTAAGAAAAGAAGCGAAGTTTGGTTTTGAATTTTGGTTAGAATACCATAAAGAAATTATCCTAATTAGATGCCTCCTCAAGGAATTACCAAGCAAACTAATAGGAAAGAATTAATAGCAGCTACATTTTATGTGGCACTGTAGGATAATGCACTGCAAGGTCCATGGTTCACACTCACCAGCCGCTCCTTGGAAACCCTATACAGAGTTGCTATGAGTCAGAACGGACTCAATGGCACTTAACAACACCAGCAGCACTGAAATCTAGGCATGTTCCTTAAGCCAAAATGCCTCTGCAAGCTAATGGCAAATGAGCAAACATATTCACAGTCAAGCAATTCATATAAAACATATTGTGGATTTAAAAGTAATTTGGGGGGTGGGAGGAGGCTTGGTGGCAGATTAGGGAGAAGCACAGTGCAGAGCCAAGCCAGTAATAACACAGAATACTGGAGAAGCAATTTCATGAGACCGTCCCAGAACTCTGAACTATATATGAAAGAATATTTAAAAGGATCAATGGCTTACTGCTAGTGAAATTTGTAGCAGAAGCAAGAAGAGTGGTGTTTTCTTCCTTTTTTTTTTTTTT
>NW_006408575.1:16033691-16036244 GCF_000296735.1 Chrysochloris asiatica
GTCAACAGAAACTGCTTAAAACAGAACAGTCACCCAGAACAGGTCCAGTTGGCTGAGCAAGGGGCATTAACGTCATACTCATATTGTGCTATATTTTTTTGTTTTTATTTCCAATTATAGACTGTAGTATTCAAACTGTGTGGTTTTTTTAATTTTGTTTTGTTTTTTGTTTTTGCTGCTGTGGTTTAATTTTTTGTTTCCCCTTTTACCTTAGGGGGGGGTTCTTGCTCTCCCTACATTACCCAAGAAGAGACAGCAATTGTAGTCATATAGCCATGCCACAATCATACCGTATAAAATCCCACCATCCAAGCAGGAGGGCCAATACTAGCTGCTTTACACTAGACACACAGCCAACACCTGCTACAGTTACTCTGAGTTGAGTAATAATAAAAGTGAAAAGGAAAGTCCATCTCCTGATCACATCTACCTGGAGGCAATCAGAAAGCTTAACAGTACATCAACAATTGTAGTTGTCATTGTTAAGTACCATGGAATCTATTCCGACTCATAGTGACCCTGCACAGGGTTTCTGAGGCTGGGAATCTTTACAGGAGCAGAATGCCTCATCTTTCTCTCACGGAACTACTGGTAGTTATGAACTGCCAACCTTGAGGTTAGCAGCCCAATTCATTACCACTACACTGCCAGAGTGCCTTATATATCAATATATATTCCTCTAATTATTGAAAACACATCTAATTATTGAAGATGCTCAAAAGACAGTCCAAGATTTCAGCACATGTCCAGAACAAGATAGAGTAACTGAAACAAATGAGCTACAGGCAGACCTAGACCTCCCATTGGAAGAAGGGCAGGTTTTGGAACTGCCAAACAAGGAATTCAGGAGAATGATATTGAGGTGTATTCAAATGCTCCACATAAGGCTTGAGTAAAATAAGGGAAAAATCAGGAAAATGCTAAAGTAACTATCAAATAAAATACAAATAGCACTGGAAACCTTTCAAAACCTTCAAAAAGTCCAAACAATTAATAATAAAATATCAGAAATGGACAATACATTGAAAGGGCAAAGGAGTAGAATTGAAGAGATGGAAGCTAGAACCAGTGAGCTGGAAGACAAATCTCTCAATACTACTAAGATAAAAGAGCAAGTAGAAAAAAGGGTAAAAAAAAGCTGAAGGAAGTCTAAGATTCATGTGGGACAACATGAAGAGGAATAACTTGAGAATAATTATAATTCAAGAACAGGAAGAATCACACAAGTCCACAGGGGAGATGGCTGAAGAGTTTCCGGAAGAAAATTTCCCTAACATCCTGAAAACAAAAAGACAACATTCAAGAGGATCAACAAACCCCAGAAGGATAGACCCCAAAAGAAAATAACCAAGACATATCATAATCAAGCTCTCCACAATCAAAGACAAGGAGAGAATCCTGAAAGTAGCTAGTGAAAAGAGAAGTGTTACTTACAAAGACAAACAGGTAATATTAAGCTCTGAACTTTCAGCAGAAACCATGCAGGCAAGAAGGCAATGGGGAGACATACATAAAACCCTGAAAGAAAAAAACTGCCAAGAATTATCTACCCATCAAAGCTGTCGATCAAATATGACTGTGTAATAAGAACATTCCAGGATAAACAGAAGTTAAGGGACTTTGTCAAAGTCAACCTAGCACTTCAAAACATCCTAAAGGAGGTTCTTTGGATTGAGAACGAATAGGAACAGACAACAACCAGAGATTGTCACGTGTGGAAACACCACCCAGATCTCAATTGACAGATGGAATAGTCCAGAACAGAAGATAACTACAAGAATGAATTCAGAGCATCAGAGAGGTCAGTCTATGATCAACACAATTACAATGTGAAAGAAGATTAAAATATAGGAACAAAGATCCAGGTGATGAGGAGGTCAGGTAGTTTGTAGGGTAAATAAACTATTTTAAATAGAGGGAAAAATTAATCAAATTTAGGGTAACATCAAAGAAATTAATACTTCACAGTATATTAAGAAAATGAAAATCCAAGAAGAACATGGAAAAATTAAAAATATGAAGCTTAAGCAAAGATACCCATTCTAAAGAAAAGGAAAAAAAAAATGTCTTTGTTTACTACCAGGGGTGAAAAGGAGGTGATTATAGAGCACAGGGGAGGGAATAGACTCAGCATAGTTTGGGTGTTGAGGAGGGCAATACACAAGAAGGAAAAAGCGGATGGAAGAGCAAGGTAGATAGGGGAAGAGTTAGGAAGGTTTGCATGGGCTAAATGGGACAGAGGTAAATAGTGATGTATGCTTAACCTTGGAACAACAGGGCTCTGTAATACAGACATCAAGGCATAGTCTGAAAGGATAAAAGAGGTGAAATAATGCTAAGATGCTTGACTGTCTTGTTAATATTGGTTTCCCTTGAATACTACTGTAAAATAGTTACTTGAGTGGGATATAAAGGAATATTGGGAAACATGATTACAGAAAACTTAAGCCTGTGTTCAGCCTATAACTGACTGGAATACCTAAAAGGTGTTCTAGAATTTGCCCAGTAAAATAGGCTTCTTTGGAGCCTTTGTAGTGTAGGACCTTAGGTAGA
>NW_006408575.1:16037572-16039212 GCF_000296735.1 Chrysochloris asiatica
ACATTGGCTACCTAAAGTGGAGGTGGGTTATAAAGGCATGAAGTGGCTATCTTACAAGTTTTCCAGAGAGAGTTTAGTTTCAGAATGTGTAGGGAATTGTAGAATACCCACTGAATACTGTTCATCTCATACTTCGGACATACTATCAAGAGGGAACAGTCGCTGGAGAAGGATATCATGTTTGGTAAGGTGGAGGATCAGAGAAAAAGAGGAAGACCCCCAACGAGATGAATTGACCAAGTGGCAGCATCAATGGACTCAAGTGTGGCAACAGTAATAAGGTTGGCCCAGGATCGGGCAGTGTTTCATTGTGCTGTGCATAAGGTCTCTATGAGTCGGTACCTACTCAATGGCACCTAACAACAACAAAGACAGGTCTGGTGAATGGAGATGAGGACACTATGATTCAATAGTGAGTAATTGTTATCATGATTAATTGCAATTGTCACAACTGTAAAGAAGTTACAGAAAAAGAACCTTTGTAACAAAAAGAGAGGAATAGTTAATTTTGCAGTTAAGGAACAGAGGACCCCAAGACCATCAAGGTAGAAGAGCACAAATGGAATGTGGGATCCTACCCAAAAAAGTAGTGACACCAGAGATGAAGACAAAGATGATGACATCGAGAGATAGAGCAGCTGAGGACTCTAGACTCATGGAAAGGGAAAGGCTGTGTGCTTGCAGCCAGTAGGCAGGCTTGCAGATTGTACCCTTGGATTTTTTAAGTGATTATATATTCCTGAGTGTTTCTGTGTATATCAAAAAGCAAACAAACAGAGGGAATAGAAGTAAACACTGCTGAATGGTGATGCATGGAGGGGAATGAAATCATTGTAGTGATATAAAATATGACATGATGAATTCAAAACTGATGTTCTCCCATGTAAACTATCACTCAGTGCACAATAAAAGTATATATATACTGTAAATATAACTAGGCAAAATAATGACTTGCAAATACAACTAATGCCACTGAATTGTGTACTTAAAAATGGTTAAGATGGCACTTGTGGATGTAGTAGCTCAAAAGGGAACAAATCTTTACAGCAAGGATCATTCCCACCCGCTCAGTACACAGGGTTGACAGGGATGGGCAACTTAGACACTGGCTATCTAAAATGAGGGGCTACAAAGGCAAGAAGTGACTGGCTTACAAGCTTTCAAGAGGGAGCCTAGTTTTAGAGGGCACAGGGAAAGGTAGAATCTTCACTGAGTGATTTCCACAGTCTGGTGGGGCTGGTGAAAGGAGATGGGGATAAGATTCTTATGGTTCAATAGTGAATGATTGCTATCAGGACTGATTGTGAGTGTTGCAAATGTAAACGTAGATGTTTTGCAACAAAAGGTGGGGAGTGGATTTTCTTGCAGTCCAGAAGCGGAGGACCCTGGTACCATCAAGGGAGAAGAGCAGAGTGCTGGACCCTATCCAAAGAAGCAGTGATCCCAGAGATGGAGGCAGAGACAATGACATGGAGAGATGGAGCAGCTGAGGACTCTGGATTCTGGTAGGGAAAGGGTCTGCAGGGAATTGTAATCACTGCAATGAAATGAAAAAAGATAAGAATGACTGTAAAGCTAATGTTCTCCTATGTACACTATCACATAATTCACAATGAAAAAACTTAAAAAAAAAAAAAAAA
>NW_006408575.1:16040167-16043620 GCF_000296735.1 Chrysochloris asiatica
TTCTCTCCCTGTATTACCTTAGAAGAGACAGAAATTACTGCCATAGAGTTAAGATACAATCACACCCTATAAAACCCCACAACCTAGGCAAGAACCAATACTAACTGCCATACAACAGCAAGGCATACAACACCTGAAAAAATTACTCTGAGTTAAGCAATAAGAAGAGTGAAAAGGGAAGCCCACAACCTGATCAAATCTACCTGGAGGCAATCAGAAAGCATAAAAAATACCAAAACACACATACAATTAAGTATTAAGACCACAGATAAACACTAAACATGTCCAAGAAGCAAAAACAAATGACCATATAAGCACAAGTCCAGAAACAAGATAGAATGTCTGAGAAAAATGACCTAGAAGTAGACCTGGACTACATTCTGGAAGGAGGGCAGGCCTTGGAAATGCCTAAGAAAGGAATTTAGGAAAATAATTATAAAATATTTCAAAAACACTTTACAAAGGAGTTGAGAAAATAAGGAAGAAGTCAGGAAAGTGTTACAAGAACAATCAAACAAGATAGATACAATATTGGAAATAATTAAAAACCTACAGAAAGAGGTTCAGACAATCAATAATAGAATATCAGAAATAGACAATACACTGAAAGGCCAAAGGTGTAGAATCGAAGAGATGGAAGGCAGAATTACTGAGCTGGAAGACAAATCTCTCAATACTGCTAAGACAGAAGAACAGCAGAAAAAATGATTTTAAAAACCTGAAGAAGGTCTAAGATTCATGTTGGACACCATGAAGAGGAATAACTTAAGAATTATCAGCATTACAGAACAGGAAGAATCACACAAGTCCACAGAAGAGATATTTGAAGATCTTCTGGAAGAAAATTTCCCTAACACCCTGAAAGTGAAAAGATAAAAATCCAAGAAGCTCAACGAACCCCAGGAAGGATGGACATCAAAAGAAAGTCACCAAGACATATCATAATCAAGGTATCCAAAATCAAAGATAAGGAGACAATCCTGAAAGCAGCTAGGGAAAAGAGAAGCGTTACATACAAATGTAAGCAAGTCAGATTAAGCTTGGATCTCTCAGCAGAAACCATGCAGGCAAGAAGGTAATTGAGAGACATATAAAACCCTGAAAGAAAAACATGCCAACCAAGAATTCTTTATCCAGCAAAGCTGGATATCAAACTAATATGACAATATAATCAAAACATTCCAGGATAAACAGAAGCTAAGGGATTTTGCCAAAGCCAACCCTGTGCTACAAAACATCCTAAAGGGATTTCCTGTGGTCTGAGAACCAACAAGAACAGACAACAACTAGAGATTGACATACATGGCATCATCTCCCAGAACTAAATCAACAGATGGAAGAGTCGAGAACAGAACAAAACTATACAAAAACAAAAAAACAAATAAACAAACAAAAAACCCTCAGAGGATCTGGAGGCTCAGTCTATGAGCAAAACAATTACAATGTGAAAGAAGGTAAACATGTAGGAACAGAGATCCAGATGGTGAGAATGTCAGGTAGATTACAGGATAAAATAGACTGCACTAAATGGAGGGAAAGGTTACAAAATATAAGGTAATCTCAAAGAAAATTAACACTTCACAACATACCAAGAAAATGAAATTCCAAGAAGAACACTGCAAACATTAAAACTATGAGGAAACTCACAAGAAGTTAACACAAAAACCATGAGCTCAGCACAGGAAGAAACTCAGAACAAAGAGAGCAGCAACACACCACACACACACACACACACATCATTATGGCAGTAATTAATCCATATTTACTGATGATTAGAGGCCAAGATGGCCATACTTTGTCTCTCATACTTCAGACATATTATCAGGAGGGACCAGTCACTGGAGAAGGATATCATGTTTAGTATGGTGGAGGGTCAAAGAAAAAGAGGAAGACCCCAACGAGATGGATTGGCCAAGTGGCAGCATCAATGGACTCAAGCTTGGCAACAGTAGTGAGGTTGGCTCAGGATCTGGCAGTGTTTCATTCTGCTTTGCATAGGTCTCTATGGGTTGGTACCGACTCGATAGCACCTAACAACAACAAAATTGATAATTAAACTGAATGTAAGTGGATTAAATGCATCAGTTAAGAGAAGATGGTGGCAGAGTGGATAACAAAACAAGATCCTATGCTGTCTGCAAGAGACATATTGCACACAGAGACAAAAACAGATTAAAAGTCAAAGGATGGGAAAAAATATATATACCAAGCTAATTGCAATAAAAAACTAACAGGAGTGGCAGTACTAATCTCTGATAAAATAAAATTTAAAGCAAAAACCAGCATAACAGATAAAGATGGACATTACCTCATGATTAAAGGTACAATAGAACAAGATGACATAACCATACTAAATATCTATGCTCCCAATCAAAGAGCACCAAAACATATAAAGCATGCTCTAATAGATTTGAAGACAGAAATAGATGAATCTACAATATAGTGGGCAATTTTAATACACTGCTTTCAAAAACAACTAGAAAGAACATAGAACAACTAGAAAGAAACTTGACAAAGACACAGAGGAATTAAACAACAGAACCAGCCAACTGGACCTCATAGATGTGTAACAGAGCATTCAACCCAACAACTGCACAATGCACATTCTTTTCCAGTGCACATGGAACATTCTCCAGAATAGACCATGTCTTAAGCCACAAAACAAACCTTCATAAATTTACAAAAATCGAAATACTACAAAGCATAGTCTCAGACCACAAAGCTATCAAATTAGAAATCAATAATAGGAAGACCAAGGAAATAGAGTCAAATACATGGAAACTGAATAACAACCTGCTGAAAAGTGATTTGATAGTAAAAGAATTAAAACGTGAACTCTCAAAGTTTCTAGAAACAAATGAGAACAAAAAAAAATAACACACCAAAATCTTTGGGACACAGCAAAAGTGGTGCTGAGAGGACAATTTATTGCAATAAATGCACATATCCAAAAAGAAGAAAGAACCAAAATTAACACATTAATACAGCACCTACAACAATTAGAAACAGACCAATTGAGGGAAACTACAATCACCAAAAGAAAAGATATAATAAAGATTAGAGCAGAAATAAATGAGAAAGAAAACAAAAACTATTGAAAGAATCAACAGGACAAGAAGCTGGTTCTTTGAAAGGATTAACAGACTTGACAGATCATTGGCAAACCTAACAGAAGAAAAAAGGGAGAAGACACAAATAGCATGCATTAGAAATCACATGCATTAGAAATCCAAAGAAATCAAAAGGATAATAAAAGAATACTATGAAAAGTTATACTCCAACAAATTTGAAAACTTAGAAGAGATGGATATATTTTTTAGAAAAACACGACCTACCAAACTTACACAGAGAGAAGTAGAAAACATGAACAGACCCATAACAAAAGAAATTGATGAATCATCAAAGAAACTCCCAACCAAAAGAAGTCCAGGTCCAGATGGCTTCACTGGTGAG
>NW_006408575.1:16044174-16054361 GCF_000296735.1 Chrysochloris asiatica
TTAGCAAGAGCTATACGGCAAGACCGGGAAATTAAAGGCATCCAAATTGGCAAAGAGAAACTAAAACTCTATTTACAGATGATATAATCCTATTCTTAGAAGACTCCAAAGACTCAGTAATAAAAGCTACTAGACCTCATTGAAAGACTCAGCAAAGTGCAGGATATAAGATCAACATACAAAAATCAATTGGATTTTTCTACACCAGTAACGATAGTGCTGAAAAGGACATTAGGAAATCAATACCATTTACAATAGCTGCCCATAAGATGCAATATCTAGGAATAAATGTAACCAGAGAAACAAAGGACCTATAGAAAGAAAATTACAAATCACTACTACAAGAAACGAAGAGACCTACAAAAATGGAAGAATGTACCATGCTCCTGGATAGGAAGACTTACTATTGTGAAAGTGTCAATATTGCCCAAAGCAATTTACACATATAATGCAGTCCCAATCCAGATTCCAGCAACAATCTTCAAAAAGATGGAAATAAGAATTAAAAACTTTATATGGAAAGGAAAGAGACCCATGATAAGCAAAGCACTGCTTAAGAAGAAGAATAAGGTTGGAAACCTCTTACTCCCCAATTCCAACATTTATTACATGGCTACACAGGTCAAAACAGCTTGGTACTGACACAATGAAAGATACATTGTTCAATGGAACAAAATTGAGAATCCAGAAATTAACCCATCCACATAAAGCCAACTGATTTTCACCAAATTACCTACATATATCGCATGGAGAGGGGATAATATTTTCAACAGATGGTGCTGGCAGAACTGGAAAGTGATATGCAAAAGACTGAAACAAGACCTTTAACTCATGCCTTATACAAAAACCAACTCAGCATGCATTAAAGATCTAAACGTAAATCCCAGAATTATGAAGTCCATCACAGAAAATATAGGGACAAATGTGAGGGCACTAATTCAGGGCATACACAGGTTACCAAACATTTTGAAAACTATGCAAGCAAAAATGCACACAATAGATGAATGGGATATACTAAAATTTAAAAACTATGTGCATCAAAAGACTTCATCAGAAGAGTGAAAAAGGAACCCACGGAACGGGAAAAAATCTTTTGCAACGACATATCAGACAAGGGACTCATTTCTAAAATATATAGGAAACTGCAACACCTCTACAAGAAAAAGTCAACCCAATTAAAAAGTGGGCACAGGACAAGAACAGACACTTTACCAAGGAGGATGTCTGGGCAGTCAACTAATATTTGCAGAAATGTTCAAAATCACTTGCCATCAGAGAGACACAAATCAAAACAACAATGAGATATCATCTCACACCAGCAATAACAGCAAAAATAAAAAATAAAAAAGTAGAGAACAATAAATGCAGGCGAGGATGTGGAGAGCTGGGACGCTCCTGCATTGCTGTGAGATTGCAAAATGGTCCAACATCTCTGGAAACAATATGGCACTTCCTCAGAAGGTTGGAAATAGACATACCTTGTGATCCAGCAATTCCTCTACTTGGTATTTACCCACAAGAAATACAAGCCATAACATGAGTAGATATATGCACATCAATGTTCATAGCAGCACTATTTACAATAGCAAAAAGATGGAGACAGCCTAAGTGCCTATCTCCTGAAGAACAGATAAACAAGCTCTGGTACATACACACAATGGAATATTATGCTACCTTGAAGAACAACAAGGAAGCTGTAAGCTATCACATAACATGGATGAACCTTGAGGACATTATGTTGAGTGAAATTAGTCATAAAAGAAGAAATACTGCATAGTACCACTACTGTAAAATACTAAGAAAAAGAACCCATATTAAAGGGGACAGGGGGATTCTTTGTTGGTTACTAGGATGTGAGGGTTGGGGGGAGGGGAAGGTGACACACAGGGTAGGGAATAGACACAGGATACTTTGGGTGCTGGGGAGGGGGTAATATACAGGAAGTCGGAGGGGAATGGAAAAACAAGGCAGATGGGAAAACAATTAGGCAGGTTTGCATGGGCTAAGTAGGACAGAGATATATTATGATGTATGCACAACCTTGGAACAACAGGGCTCTGGGATACAGGGATTGAGACTTAGTTGGAATGGGCAAAAGGGGGAAAATAATGTTAAGATGCTTGGCTGTCTTTTGAATCTTGGTTTCCCTGGCATACCATTATAAAATAGACACTTGAGGGAGAGAGAAAGGAATAGCCAGAAATATCACCATAGAAAGCTTTTAAGTCTGTCTTCTGCCTATAACTGATATCTAAAATAGGACTACAATGTGCCCAGTGAAGGAGGCTTCCTACAGAAGCTCTGCATTACATAAGACCATAGGTGAAATCCTGAACCCCATCCAGAATCTTCTGAGGTGGAAATTTTCCACTTGAAAGGACAAACAGACCAGCCTGGAGTGGCTAAGAAGAACAGAAGATACTTATTGAAAGAAAGACCAACAGAAAAAAAAACACAAAACAATAAAATCAGTCTGATGGATTATTACAAGAACAAGCAAGTTGCTCGCCTAGGAGACATCAAGGCATGTGGTTGGGTCCCCTTAGGACAAACTCCCTTCCAAGACTAAAACTCAATGGGAATGCACGAGCAGATATGCGCTCTGATTGGTGACCACGTTCATCACTGATAAAGGGAAGTGAAGGAAAAACAGAAATGAAGCTGTGAGCTAAACCCAACAATGTTCAATAGACTCCTGTGAATCCAGGTGGAGACCTGGTTGGCCAGCAGTGTGGCAAGACCTGGGGACTCTTGGGCCCAGAGTCAGTGACATAGCCACAGAGGACTATAATGGAGAGTGAAGTGCCCAGCTGATAAGAAGAGAGGGCATATGCACAAGAATACCACACTTGCAGATAATACCCATTTCCCCTGGCTTCAATGGCTGCATGATCAGAACACAACTAGAAGAAGAAAGAAGAGGGAAAAAAAAGAGTAATCTGACACAATTTGATGAACTTGACCTATACCTATGGATGAAATAGCTCAAAAGAGCGAACAAATCTTTACAGTGAGGATCATACCCACCCCCTCGATACACAGGGCAGACAGGGATGGGCAACTTGGACATTGGATACTCAAAATGGGGGAGCTACAAAGGCAAGAAGTGACTGGCTTACAAACTTTCAAGAGGGAGCCTAGATCCAGAGGGTGTGCAGGAAAGTAGAATCTTCACTGAGTAGTATCCAATCTGTCTGGGCAGGGCTGATGAAAGGAGATGGGGATAGGATTCTTGTGGCACAATGGTGAATAATTGCTATCAGGACTGACTGTGAGGGTTGAAAATGTAAAGGTAGATGTTTTGTAGCAAAATGAGGGAGTGATTGACTTTGTAGTCCAGGAGCGGAGGTCTCTGGGATCATCAAGGGAGAAGAGCGGAGTGTGGGATCCTACCCAGAGAAACAGTGATGCCAGAGATGGAGGCAGAAACAATGACATGAAGAGATGGAGTGACTGGGGATTTTAGACCCAGAGAGGGAGAGGGGCTGTGTGCTGACAACCATGGGGCAGGCTTGCAGTATATACCCTTTGGTTGGTTGATGATGCATGGAGGGGATTGTAACCATGGCAGTGAAATGTTCTCCCATGTAAACTATCACATAATTCACAATAAAACATAGGGAAAAAAAAAAGACCCAGGTTCTACTATTTCTCTGCTGCTTCATTCCCAGTTTGTTGGCTTGTCAGAACACAATCACAAAAGGATCTGTGTAGTTGTGGACACAAAGTCCATCCTTGGGAAAGAGAAGAAACAGGAGGATTTTATCTCATTGTTATTGTTAAGTGCTTTCGAGTTGGTTCTGACTTATAGCAAACCTGTATAGGGTTTCCAAGAAATTACTGGTTGAGGTTGAAATGCCGTCCACAGAGTTAGTGGTTTGAACCCTCCAGCGCTCCTTGTAAATTCTATATAGGGCTGCTATGACTCTGAACCAACTCGATGGCACCTAACAACAACAACAACATAGTAAAATATTTAGGGGGATGTGTCAATGCCTGAAACTCACTTAAAATAAAATAAAAAAATGAGATAGAATAAAATAAGAGCTGGAGAGAAGGATGGATAGAGGAATCTATTGGAAATTGCAAGCATCACACAATGGTAGAACTTCTGTGTTAGGTAAGATTTCCTTAACTTTTGTGTATTTTTAAATTTTTCAGATTTTACTATTAGGACAAGAAAGATAGGTGTATATATTTACATATAAAAAATCATCAAACAATATTGTGTAGAAAAAGCAAATTATGCAGAGGAAGAGAAAGGAATAGCCAGAAATATCACCAGAGAAATCTTGTAAGTCCGTCTTCTGCCTACAGCTGATTCGAATACCTAAAATGGGACTACAACGTGCCCAGTGAAGGAGGCTTCCTGTGGAGGCTCTCTGTCTTACATAAGAATCCTGAACCTCATCCAGAATCTTCTGAGGTGGGATATTTCCACTTGAAAGGACAAGCAGACCATCCTGGAGCTACTAGAAGAAGAGAAGCTAGTTCTTGAAAGAAAGACCGACAGGAAAAATACAAAACAATATAGGCAGTACAACTGATTATTACAAGAACAAGGAAGTTGCTCGCCCAGGAGACATCAAGGCAAGTGGTTGTGTCCCCTCAGGGCAAACCCCCTGACTCATAGGGACCCTGCACAGGGTTTCTGAGGCTGTAAATCTTTACTTGAGCAGAATGCCTCATCTTCCCCTGCCACCCCCGGAACTGCTGCTAGTTTCGAACTGCTGACCTTGAGGTTGGCAGCCCAACTCATAACTACTATGCTACCAGAGCTACTTGGGTAGTGTAGTGGTTACGAATCGGGCTACAAACCTTAAAGCCAGCATTTGGAAATTACCAGCTGTTCCGCAGGAGAAAGATGAAGATTTCTGCTCCCATAAAGATTTACAGCCTCGAAAACCCTATACAGGGTCGATATGAGTTGGAACCAACTCCACAGCACATTATGACCGACGACTGCTTGGCTGGAAATTGAGTCATGAGAGAGTCTTCAGTTCTAGACCTGAAAGGTGATGAAGGCCATAGTCTCTGAGTTCTTCCAGACTTTCTGGCCAGTAAGCATGGTCTTCTTTATAATTTTGAATTTTGTTTCACATTTTCTCTTACTCTATCCAGGACCTTCTAATGTGATCCTTTTCAAAGCAGTTTCCTCATGAGTACAATTAAGAATATTCATTCTCTAAAATGCTGTAGATAGCTTGTCATGATAATAAAAATTGAAAGCCTTTGTATAGTCATAAAAGCACAGGTAAACATCTTTCTGGTATTCTTTGCTTTCAGCCAAGATATATCTTACATCATCAGTGATATCCCTCATTCCATGTCCTCATCTGAATCCTACTTGAACCTCTGGCAGTTCTCTGTCCATGTACGTTTATAGCCGTGTTTGGATTATCTGTAGCAAAATTTCACTTGTGTTCTTCCCTTGTGGTTTTCTAACTGCACATTTTGTTATAATGTTTGACTTTGTTTTTTTGAGCTGCTCTTTGAAATCTTCTATTTAGCTCTTTTACCTTCTCATTTCTTTCATTGGCTTTAGCATCTCTATGCCAGATGGCAAGTTTCAGAGTCACTTCTGACATTCATTTTGGGTTTTTCCTTCTTTCTTGTCTTTTAATGACCTTTTGTTTTCTTCCTGTATGATGTTCTTGATGTCATTCCACAACTCCTCTGGTCTTCGGTCTTTAGTTTCTAATGCATCAAATCTGTTATTGAGATGATCTCTATATTCAGGTGGGAAATGCTTATCATATTTGGTTCTCAAGGAATTATTTCAATATTATTCAACTTCAGTCTGAACTTGCATGTGAGTAATAGTTGGTCAGTCTGTCCCTGGCCTTGTTTTTGCTGATGATATGGAGCTTTTCTACCATCTCTTTCCACAGATGTAGTCAATTTGATTTCTGTGTATTCCATCTGGTGAGGTCCATGGTGTAGTCATCTTGTATGTTATTTAAAACAGGTATTTACAATGAAGAAGTCATTGGTCTCACAAAATTCTATCATGTTATCTTCAGCATAATTTCTATCTCCAAGGCCAGCTTTCCAACTACTGATCCTCCTTCTTTGTTTCCAACTTTTGCATTACAGTCACAAGTAATTACCAATATATCTTAATTGCATGTTTGATCAATTTCAGTCTGAAGAAGGTGATGGGGGTGGTGTTGGTAGTGTGCCATGGAGTCGGTGCCAACTCATAGTGACCCTGTACAGGGTTTATGATGCTGTCAATCTTTATGGGAGCAGAAAGCCTCATCTTTCTCCCGTGGAACATCTGGTAGTTTTGAACTGCTGGCCCTGAGGTTAGTAGCCAGATTCATAACCACTATATAAAATGTTGGTGCATAATTTGAATAATAATGATATAACTGCTCTTCCTGTAGGCATTTGGATATTATCCTGTCACAGACTGTTGCTCATTAAGAAAAGTCTAATTTTGAAACTCCTATATTTTTCTTCTACATTGCATTTGCCAATTCTTAGAGAAAAGAATAGAGACATGTTTAAAAGTGACAATCAAAATGTTCTGGCATTCTCAATGGGTTGAGAAAACCAAAATAAATCAGCTTAGGACTAATATCTCAGGATTTAAGGGAAATAAAAACAAACATGTAAGAGAAAAACAACAAAGAAAATAATTTGTCTTTTTAAAGATTAATAAAATTGATAAATATTTAACACAATTAATCACAAAGAGACCAAAGAAGACAATAATAATAATCAGGTATTAAAAGTGAATGGTGTGGCTTATGAGCCAGAGTGCAAAGCCGTTTGAACCGCAAGGTCGGCAGTTCAAGCTCACCAGCTGCTTCTTGGAAACCTATACAGGGTCGCTATGAGTTGGAACCGACTCAATGGCACTTCACAACAACAACATACTATTTTTATTGATCTTCTTGTTGTTGTAATGTGCTGCTGAGTTGATCCTGACTCATAGCAACCCTATATAGAATTTCCAAGCAGCAGCTGGTTGGTTTGAACACTGACCTAGCATTTAGCAGTCCAGTGCTTATTCTATCATGCTACACCAGGACTCTTTAAAAATCTTGTTATTGTTGCTGTTATGTGCTGTTGAGTCAATTCCAACTCATAACGACTCTATATGGGTTTCCAAGGAGCAAATGGTAAGCTTAAATTGCTGACCTTGTGGTTCAAACTGACTTTGAAGACCAGCACATTAGAGATGCTAAAAACATAATAAGAACATCTAGCCGTAGATAAGCTCTGAAGGTCTTGAGAGAGAATTGCTCCTATCATAAAAACTAGAAACAATAACGAGATATCCACCGAAAAATACATTTAAGACATTAGAAAATTACAGACACAAAGAGATACAAAGAAATTAAACAGAGCAGAGAAGGGCTGGTTGGTCTGAAGTTTGGGGAGACTTGGGAACTCCTGAGCCCATGGACCCAGCCACAGGGCTAGAAATGAGAGTGAAGCATCTAGGTGATATTAAGCAGGGAAAGGCACTAAAGAATTCCCAAACTTGCAGATAGTATCCATTTGACCTACCTTGGATGGCTTGATGGTCAGAACTCAACTAGAGGAAGATAAATTTGATACAGGAAGCAAGTATAAATTGCTAGAATTTGATGAACTTGACCTTTACTAATGTATGTTGTTGTTGATGTTGTTAAGTGCCATCAAGTTGGTTCCGACATGTAGTAGTTCAGAATACCAACTGGGAGGGAAGGAATCTTGATATTGAGAACAAGCCTATCCTTTAAATACACAGGGTTGATAGGATGGGCAACTTAGATATGTTGTTGTTGTTGTTGTTAAGTGCCATCGAGTCAGTTCCGACCCATAGCGACCCTGTACAAGGTTTCCAAGGGTGTAAATCTTTACGGGAGTAGAAAGCCTCATCTTTCTCCCACGGAGCAGCTGGTAGTTTCGAACCGCTGACCTTAAGGTTCGCAGCCTGATTCGAAACCACTACGCTACATAAGTTACCGAAAATGGAGGTGGGAGAGCTATAAATGCACAAAATAACTTACTTACATGTTTTAAAGAGGGAGTTTAGTTTCAGAGTGGGGGAGGGAAGGGAGAATCCCCACTGAGTATTTTTCATATTGTCTAGATGGGTATGGTGAAAGGAGATGGGGATAGGATTTTTTTGATTCAATAGTAATTGTTATCATGACTAGTTGTGACTATTACAACTGTAATGGTAGAAGTTTTGTAACAAAAAGGGGAGAATAGTTAATCTTACATTCCACGAGTAGAAGACCCTAGGACCATCAAGAGGGAAGATCAACAACAAAATGTAGGATCCTAACCAGAGAAGCAGTGACACCAGAGATGGAGGCAGAAATGAGGACATGGAGAGATAGAGCAGCTGTGGACTCTGGACTCATGGAAAGAGTACGCTGTGTGCTGGCATGCAGAAGCCTGGCTTGCAAAATGTGACTTTTCCTGTTTAACCAATTGTATATTCCTGTGTGTTTTGTGTACATCATGGGAGAAATGGGAGGGAATAGAGGCAAATACTATTGGTCAATGGTGCATGGAGGGAATTGTAATCATTGCAATGAAGCCAAGTGTGATTCGTTGCATGCAAAATCAATTTTCTGCAATGTAAACTAACAATTAATAATAAAAGCTTTTTTAAAAAAGACGAAATTTGAAAATTTAGGCAGGTTTGCCAATGAAAGAAAAAGATGTCTTGGAACAAACAAACAAAAACAAAGTGGGCAGAGACCAATGGCCAAATTCTCTTCTGGATATATCTGTTGAACCTCCTCAGTGGAAGTTTGGAAGATGGGACAACAGCAGACATTGGAATTTTGTTGGACTGCAGAAAAATCAGCAGGATTTAGGGGTTAGCATGAATTGATTATTATTACATAGCAGCTTCAAATGCAAAAAATGTATACTTCTTGCTTACGAGCTTTTCATGAAGTTTGAGTGAGTGTGTGGAAGCGCCATGAAAGACAATTTAGAAATCAGACAGAATGTTCTGTAGTCACTCTTTCAGTGTTTAGATCTCAAATTTCAGCTAGAAAAATCATGTTGTAAAATATATGGAAGAAGTCAATTTACTTCTAAACAAACTTGATAACACTGATAAAGTGAAATTAACTAAGGCTGTAACCCAGTTGCAAACCACTTAAATCCAGATATGATTATAAAAAGTTGTCTCTCACCCTAGCTTACTAGGAGTTCTGCTGTGATGCTGTGGGTTAGTGTGCTGGACTGCAAAGTCAGTTTGACCCTCAAAGTCAATGGTGCTAGCTCGCCAGCCATTCCTCAAAAACCCTAAACAGGTATGCTATGTGTAAGAACTAACTTGATGGCACATAACAACAATTAGCTAACTACCCTTATATACCCTTATATAGAATACTACAAGCAGTACACCAGTAATGATTGAGTTACATACTAATGACTCTATTGTAAATGTGTTCTGATTTAAATCTTTTTTTTTTTTTTTTTTGAGTTCTGGTGTGGTTTTGTAGAGTAAGCACTGGACTGAAAACAATGAAGTAAGTAGTTCAAACCCACTAGCTGCCCCTTAACAACTCTATACAGTGTTGCTATGAGTCAGAACTGACTTCATGATACTGAGCTTTTTTTTCTCCAGTTTTTACTATTGCTGCCTTTTATTATCAGCATCTACCACTCCTTTGTCAGTTTGTCATACTGTGGTGGCTTGTTAGTTGCTATGATTCTGGAAGCTATGCCACCGGTATCTTAAATACCAGCAGGGTCAGCTTCCAGCTGAAGACAGACTAGGAAGAAGGAGTGATGAACTACTTTCAAATCTTTAGTCACTGAAAACCTTATGAATAGCAGAGAAACACTGTCAGATAAAGCGCCTAAAAATGAGCCCCTCAGGTTTGTAGTCACTCAAAATGTGACTAGGAAAGTACTGCCTCCTCAAAGTAGAGCTGACTGTGATGACACAGATGCAGTAAAGCCAGTGGGAGAAAAGTCCGTGGAACCTACATATGCTGATGGGGCACAACTCAAAATGAAGAGAAACAAATGTAAACATCCATTAAATAGGAACATGGTATGTACAAATATGAATCTAAGAAAATTAGACATTGTAAAAAATGAAATGGAGTGCATAAACATGGATATTTTGAGCATTAGTGAGCTGAAATGGACTGGTATTGGATATTTTGAATCTCACAAACACAAGGTTTACTAAGCCAGGAATGACAAATTGAAGA
>NW_006408575.1:16054836-16055702 GCF_000296735.1 Chrysochloris asiatica
TCAACAAATCAGTGATTTGTTCATCTCAAATACCTTCTTTAGACAACATAAGAGATGACTATAAACATGGATCTCACCAAATGGAATACATAGATATCAAATTGATTATATCTGTGGAAAGACATGATGGAACAGCTCCATATCATAAGTCAAAACAAGGCCAGGGGCAGACTGTAGAACAGACAATCAATTGCTCATATACAAATCCAAACTGAAGCTGAAGAAAATGAAAACAAGACCATGAGAGCCAAAATATGACCTTGAATATATCCCATCGGAATTTAGAGATTATCTGAAGAACAGATTTGAAACATTAAACACAAAAACCAAAGACCAGAAGAGTTGTGGGATAACATCAAGAACATCATACAGGAAGAAAGCAAAAAATCATTGAGACAAGAAAGAAGAAAAAGGTCAAAATGGATGTCAGAAGAGACACTGAAACATGTTCTCCAGCATAGAGATGCTAAAGCAAATGGAAGAAATGAGCTGAACAGAAAATTTCAAAAATCAGCTCAAAAAAATAAAAGTCAAATACTACCAAAAAAGTAATGTACAAAGATCTGCAGTCAGAAAACCAAGATGGAAGAATACACTCAGCATTTCTCAAGCTGGGGAAACTGAAGAAAAAAATCAAGCCTTAACTTTTGTTATTGAAGGATTCTATGGGCAAATTGCATTTGAATAGTGGTGTTGGAGAAGAATACTAGAAGTGCCATGGACTGCCAAAAGAACCAAAAGATCTGTTTTGGAAGAAGTGCAGCCAGAGTCCTCCTTGGAGGCCAGGATGGCTAAACTTCATCTCTCATACTTTGGACATATTGTTAGGAGGGATCAGTCACTGGAGAAGGATATCACGCTTGGTA
>NW_006408575.1:16057452-16058490 GCF_000296735.1 Chrysochloris asiatica
CTGGGATCAGTGGCCTGGAGTGACAACTTGGGTGAGACCAAGTGGTGAGACTAAGTTGGGGAGCAAGCAGACCTGCCACAGACTGATGCCATGGGCACTTCAGAGATAAAGGTGTAGACAGTATTTTTTGTTTTGTTTTGTTTTGTTCTGTTTTTATGGTATCTGTTCACTATCCTCTCGCTGTCAGCACACCTCCATTCTGGTGACTAGAGGGGGTACCTGAGCCAGTGGACACCCCACACCCCCACCACTTGAGGGTTCTTTTACTACACATGCACACAGATCTTCTCAGCATTTAAAGGGACAGATCCCACTTAAACCAAATGGCAGCACAAAACAGCCATAGCTGGCCCTGAACTGTTTATTATAAGCAAACAGGCCAGAATGGGGGTTGTAGAGTGGGAGAGAGACTAAAAATGAAATAGGATGAAAAATAAATCCTGAGTTACATAGTAACAACCAACAGTGGCATCTTGAAATTTCTCAAGCGGCCTTGAATGCAAGAAGCTGAAAGAGGATAATAATGTCATACTCAGATTAGGCTAGAGATTTTCCCCCTCTCTCGCTTATCTTCTTTTCTGAGATTATAGACTACAGTATCCAATCTGTGTTTTGTTTTGTTTTCTGTTGCAGTTTTTTGTTTGTTTGTTTCCCCCTTTTTACCTTTAGGGGATTATTTCTCTCCGAACATTACCCAAGAAGAGACAGCAGTCACTGTCATATAGTCAAGCTATAATCACACCCTATAAAATCCCACAATCAAAGCAAAAAACAATACCATCTGCCATATACCAGGAAGGCAGACAACACCTGCAAAAGTTACTCTAAGTAAAGTAATAAGAAGAGTGAAAGGGAAGCCCATCTCCTGATCACATCTACCTGCAGGCAACCAGAAAGCATAAAAAATACAAAACTACACGCCCAATTAAATATTAAGTCCAAAGCTACCACTGAATATGTCCAAGAAACAAAAACAGATGACCATATCAGAAAATGTGAAAAAGATAAAGTATCTGAGACAAATAAGCTGCAGGTAGA
>NW_006408575.1:16064530-16079025 GCF_000296735.1 Chrysochloris asiatica
AGTTGTGGTATTGGTGAGGTCAATACACAAGAAGGGATAGGGGGTGGAAGAACAAGGTAGATAGGGGAACACTGAGATAAGTTTGCATGGGCTAAATGGGACAGAGAGAAATAGTGATGCATGCTCAACCATGTGATAACAGGGCTCTGTGATTCAGAAATTGAGGCATAGTTTGAAGATGCTTGACTGTCTTATTAATATTGATTTCCCTTTCCTACTATTATAAAACAGACACTTGAGTGGGATAGATAGGAATGTCAGGAAACATGATTACAGAAAGCTTGTAAGTCCGTCTTCAGCTTATAACTGATTGGAATGCCTAAAAGGGGTTCTAGAGCTTACCCAGTGAAATAGGCCTCTTGCGGAGCCTTTGCAGTGTATAGGACCTTAGGTGGAATCCTGAGCCCCGTCCAGAACCTTCTGAGGAGACATTTCCACTAGAAAGGAGAAACAGACCAGCCTGGAATAGCTAGAGTAACAGAAGATAAATCTTCAAAGAAAGAGCATCAGGAAAAACACAAAACAAAAATGGCAGTAAGACTGGCTACTACAGGAATTAGCAAGTTCTTCACCAGGAAGCCATCAAGGCAAGCAATCAAGTTCCTTCAGGACAAACCCCCCTCTAAGACTGAAGCACATAGAGAACACATAAGCATGCATGTAATCTTGCTTACAACCACACTGATCTATTGGTAAGAGGAAGTGGGGGGAAAGACAGCAATGATGAAATGGGCTGAGTTCAACCACAGTCCATAGACTCCTACTGACCTGGAGATGAGAGAGGGAAGAGGAAGGGCTGGTTGGTCCAAAGTGTGGTGAGACCTGGGGACACCTGAACCTATGGACACGGACATAGCCTCAGAGGGCTAGAACTGAGAGTGAAGCATCCAGCTGATATGAAGTAAGGGGGACACACAAGAACACCCAAACTTGCATATAGTACCCATTTGACTTAGCCTTGATGGCTTAATAATCGGAACTCGACTATAGGAAGATAAAAAACAAACCATTTTTGATTATTGTACAAGGGTAAATTGCTACAATTTGATGAACTTGACCTATACTCATGGAGGTAGTAACTCTAAATACCAACAAAGAGGGAAGGAGTCTTCACATCAAGTATAGGTAGGGACGGGCAACTTAGACATTGGCTACCTAAAATGAGGGGGAGACAAAGGCACAAAGTGACTAGCTTACAAGGTTTCAAGATGGAGTTTAGTTTAATTAAGAGTGTGGGGGGGAAGAAAGAGTCCGCACTGAATAGTTTTCATCTTGTCTAGGGGCTGGTTAAAAGGATGGGGATATGATTCTTATGATTCAATAGTGAGTACTTGTTATCATGACTAATGGCGACTATCATAATTGTAAAGGTAGAAGTTTTGTAATAAAAACAGGGGAGTAGTTAATCTCACAGTCCAGAAACAAAGGACCCTAGTACCATCAAGGGAGAAGAGCACAAGTAGAATGCGAGACCTCATCCAGAGAAGCAAGGACACCAGAGATGGAAGCAGAGATTGGGACATGGAGAGGGGGAACAGCTGAGGACTCTAGATTCATGGGAAGAAAGGGACTAAGAGATAGGGGCCAGGAAGCAGACTTGAAGAATGTGCCCTTTGGTGGTGTAAATTGTTGTATATGCCTGAGTGTTTAAAAAAACAAAACAAAACAAAACAAGAGCTAAAGTGAATAGAGAGAAATATTGTTAACTGATAGTACATAGAGGGGATTATAATCATTATAATGAAACAAAGTGTATGATTTGATGAGTGTAAAACTGATGATCTGCCCTGTAAACTGTCACTCCACTCACAATAAAAACTAAAACTAAACAAAACCAAACCAGTAACTTCATATTTTGGTGGTGGTGTTATTCTTAGATGGCATTGAGTTAGTTTTGACTTATACCAACCCTATGCACAACTCATACCAGCCTAATGCACAACAGAATGTCAAAGATCTAGAATTATCTAAAAACTTGCAATATAATAAACAAACTGAGTAAGATCATAGGATACAAAAGTTGTTTCGATGAGTTAAATAATAAAAAACACCATTTACAATAACTTTTAAAATATGATGTTGGTTGGTTGCTTGGTTATGTGCTGTGGAGTCGGTTCTGACTCATAGTGACCCTGCACAGGGTTTCTGAGGCTGTAAATCTTTATGGGAGCAGAAAGCCTCATCTTTCTTCCACGGAACAGCTGGTAGTTTCAAACTTCTGACCCTGCGGCTCACAGCCTGATTCGTAACCCCTATGCTAAAATATGATAGATATAAGTAACCTTAATAAATGATTTATTAGACTTCCACAATAAAAAACAAAGATATCAACAGAATACACTAGACAGTTCATATTTTGGTGGTGGTGTTATTGTTAGATGGCATTGAGTTAGTTTTGACTTATACCAACCCTATGCACAACTCATACCAGCCTAATGCACAACAGAATGTCAAAGATCTAGAATTATCTAAAAACTTGCAATATAATAAAAGTAATCCAATAAGAAAGGGTCTATTAAATAAATGTTGCTAAAGGACCTGAGGGAAGGGGTAGGGGTTAGGTGAGAGAGAAAAGAAACTTGATCAGCTCTACTTAATACCATACATAAAAATTAAGTTGAAGTAGATTGTCAATTTAAATATGAAAACTGCAAATCTTCTGGAACAAAACAGAAATGAATGCTTTCATAATACTGAAGTATGCTTTTTTGCTCAAACAAGACACACAGAACATTACACCCACTTTTCACTTAATAATATAATTAGGAACCAAAGATGAGGTCATTATGTGAAAATTTGTGCCTAATGAAACTGGAGGATGATCCCATAAGGTTACAAAATGGAAGATGACTACATCATTATATAACTGCCACATCACTGAAACCCATGATCCAGCCAATTTGACACATGTTAAGTGCCGCTGAGTCAGTTCCAACCCAAGGAATGGCTATTCAGCTTGAACCACTGATCTTGCAGTTCAAACCAACTTTTCAGTCCAGTGCATTAACCCACTGCACCATACCAGGACTCCTACACCATTATGTTGTTGTTGTTGTTAAATGCCTTGGAGTCAGTTCCAACCCATAGTAACCCTGTATAGGATTTCTAAAGAGCAGTTGGTGAGTTTGAACTGCTGACCTTATAGTTCAAATTGACTTTGCAGTCCAATACATTAACCCACAGCACCACACCAGGACACCTACACCATTATGTTGTTGTTGTTGTTGCTAAGTGCTGTGGAGTTGATTCCAACCTATAGCCACCCTGTATAGGGGTTCCAAGGAGTGGCTGGTGAGCTTCATCTTCCAACCTTATGGTTCAAACTGACTTTGTCATCCAGTGCATTAACTACAGTGCCTACACTTATAGTCAGTGTTGTTCTTGTCTTGCACCTCAGCATTCATTGTTGCCATATGAAAACAGTTTATATGCAGAATATTTAGATAATAGATAGTTTACTATTGTTGTAAATGTGAAATACTGAATAACAAGATAGTTGAAGAGTAGTTGTAATTATAAAAGAAAAAATATAAACAACTGCTTTCATCAAAACTATAATCTTTTGTTCATCAAAAGCCACTTTAAGAAAGTAAAAAGATAAGTCACAAACTGGGATAAAATTTCTTTATGCACACATACACACATATATGACAAAGATTTTTACCTACAATATACAAAGAGCTCCTATAAATCAATAAGAGAAAAACAACACAATTTAAAAAAAAAGTATAAATGATGTGAAAAGGCAAATAGTCAATAAAAGATACATTTTACACCCGTGGCACCAGACTGCAGAGTCATTTGAACTGCAAAGTCGACGGTTCAAGCTGACCAACTGCTCCTTGGAAACCCTATAGAGGGTCACTATGGGTCAGAATCACCTCAACAGCCCTTCACAACAACAACAACAACAAAGTAAAGCTAAAATCAAACAGACTGAGAAAACCAAACACTACAAGGAATGTGGAACAAGCTTGAAACGTTTATAAACTGTTGGTAGAAATGAAAATTCTTCAATTACTTTTGAAGACTGGTATTTTCTCATAAAGTTAAATACACATCTATTGTATGACTCAGCAATTTCACTCCCAGATACATACCAAAGAGAACTTAATGCACTGTTATTGTTAGGTGCCATCAAGTCACATTTGATTTATAGTGACTCATGTGACTAAGTAGAATTGCCCAGTAGGGTTTTCTTGAGTGTAGTCTTTATGGAGGAGTCCTGGTTTGGTGCAGATCTCAAGTTGTTCCTCATAGAGCACTGGCTATAATGTATTAAGACCACCAACCTTTTGGTTAGCAGACAAGCATTTAACCATTGTATCACCAGGGTACTTGTGTAAGAAGGTTCATAGAAACTTTATTTCAAATTGCCTAAAACAGGAAAACAGAAATGTCTGTTAACAGGAGAATGGATGAATAAACTTTGGTGTATTCTTATAATGGAATTCATGTTATTGTTGTTGTTAACTTCTGCCAAGTCGCTTCTGATTCATAGTGACCCTGTATATGGTTTCTGAGGAGTGGCTGATGAGGTTGAACTGCCAACATTGTGATTCAAATTGAATTTGCTTTGCGGTCCAGTGCTTATTCTACAGCACAATGCCACAACTTCATTAAAACAATAACAACTAACAACACAGGTGAATCTCAAAACCTTTTCAATCAGTGACAGAAGTTAAACACAAAATACATGCTGCTGCATGACTCCATTTATATGAAGTGTAAGAACAAGTAAAATGAATACACTGCGATGTATTCATTTGTCACAACAGTAGATAATTTAAGAGGAAAGGGAACAGATATTGAGTAGGAAGATGTGTAAGGTAACTTTCTAGAGTGAAATGTGTAACTTGATTTGGGTAATTTCCACACAGGTATAATCATGGAGCCCTGGTGGTGGAATGGTCCGCAGTTGGAATAAATTTATCAGCCTCTCCATGGGAGAAAGATGAGGCTTTCTGTTCCCATAAAGATTTACAGCCTCAGAAACCCTGTACAGGGTCGCTATGAGTAGGAACCGACTCCACGGCACATAACAACAACAACATGGTAACTGTGATAAGCACTCTGTGAACAAGGGGTTATGCACGTATCAAAAGAAGTACCTAACTCATTGTGTATGAGTTGGGGAAAAGCTTCATAGGAGAGGCAAGATAATAAAATTCGCACTTGAGTGTGACTTATAGAATGAGTAGACAATAAGGAATAGGATAGCATATATTTGAGGAAAAGTTCAGTAGACCTGAATATTACCTGCATCCCAGAAATAGTGCTGGTGTCACTCATGGCAATCCTGTATAGGCTGTCTGAGGTAATATAGCTTTGTTGTTGTTGTTATGTGCTGTGTAGTCGGTTCCGACTCATAGCGACCCTGTAAAGGGTTTCTGAGGCTGTAAATCTTTACGGGAGCAGAAAACCTCATCTGGTAGTTTCCAACTGCTGACCCTGAGGTTAGCAGACCGATTTGTAACCACCAAACTACCAGAGATCCTTTAATATAGCTTTACCAGAGCACAAAACTTCACCTTTCTCCCATGGAGCAACTGGCAGATTTGAACTTCTGACCTTGCGGTTAGCAGCCCAGCTTATAATGCATTACGCTACCAGGAGGCAAGTAGAGGAGCATTTTTCCAAGGTGGCTTGTGTTTTCAGAACTCCAGGACTTCTTGGAGTCTTTGAGCTGTGTTCTATGATTTATCATGAGAAAGACATTATTATTCAGCACTTCTTAGTCTTATTTGATCAAATTTACCCACTGCCATTTACTTGAATCTGATTCATAGCAAATTGTAAAATTTTACTGTAGCATATTGTTATTGTTGTTGTTAAGTGCCATCAAGTTGGTTCTGACTCATAATGGCCCCAAAAAGGATTTCCAAGGAGCAGCTGGTGGGTTTGAACTTCCGACCTTTCAGTTAGCAGCCCAGTTTCTGTTTTACAGAGCCCCTCATCTTTCTCCTGCTTGCAGGTTTTAACCTCCAACCTTGAGGTTAGCAGCTCAATGCCTAACCCACAGAGCCATGAGGGACAGTGCTTTTTAATATTTTTAATTAAAAAAAAATTAGTAGTTAACCTGCTATGAGTTAAAAAAAAAAAAAAGACCTAAGATTACTTGATAAAGTAACTTGTGTTAATAGAGATTACTTGATAAAGTAACTTGTGTTGATAGAGATTACTTGATAAAGTAACTTGCATTCCAAATTCATGAGTTAGGAATAAAGAACTAAAATATGTTTTTAAGAAAGGATTTCAATACAGTCAAACTAGTATTTTGTAAGCTGACTCTAATGGTAGAGATAGATGCTAAGCTTGAATTATACAAGAGGATTAAAGAATATCCCATAATCTTTGGCAAGAACAAATTCTAATCTAAGAAACTCCTCCAGTCAAGACGTTCTTCAGTGCATGTAACTTAATTCCTTCTTGCTGCAAATTAAGTCCATGTATCATCCCTAAATCCTCCTTTATAATTAATGTTATTCTTCCAGGGGAGTATAGCAGAGCATTGCCTTCCTTTGCTGAGTCCTGTAGAAGTCTCACTAAATAACAGTACACCCAAGAAACGCAGGTGGTGAATACTATGGATCTGTTGATTTGCAAACTAAAACATGTTTTTTCAATTATGAAAAATTCAGTTTCCTGCATGTTTGCTCTAGTATAGTCCTTTCCAGATATGAATACTCTATTTTTCTTTCATAGTCTATTTATTACTTCATCTGAATATTTGATTTTTCTTCAGAACACTATTAATCAAGCATATTTTTATGCAAGAGAACTAGTGGCTCAATGGCTAAATTAAATGCTTTCTCCAACAACTGTCTATGAGAATTCCATAGTAGAACAAGGAGCCTTCTTCTACCAGTTCTCTGTGCCCTTGAGTAAAAATGAAGGTGTTTGAAGTAGACTGTCTCTAAAGACTTTATCTCTCTGAGGCTGAAAGCAGCTTTCTTCATCTCTTTGTTCTCTGGCTAAAGAATAGAAACAAATCTCAGCGTTTAGAGAGACCTCACTATACTTTCCTCTCCACAGCTCCCTCACTAGTACATTCATTCACAACAGAAAATTACCTGACACTGAAAATTCGGTAGCAATCAAAATGTTGCAGCCTCCTTTAGATCTACTGAAGTTAAGCCAGGATGTTTAGCCTTTCTGGAGTGCACTGTATCCTCAAATAGTTGTGCAAAACATTTATTTCCTTTCCCTTAGAATAAAAAAATGAGATAATTTCACAAAGACAAGTAAACTCAGTGCATCTCCCAAAGGCCCTTTCATCTCATGCTGAAGCCAATCCATTAGGCCATGCAGCTGAAAGAATCCAACTCAGAAAAGACAATATTAAAGTACAGAGAGTATAGTTTATCAACATAGGAGTCCCATACTTGGCCCACAGAAATGTTTCTAAAAAGTTTGAGCCAGTTTGTGTAAATTAGAAGTCCCATAGAAATCCAGATTTTCTGGATTTCTCTGTAAAAACCTGAAGATCTACTTATGCAAGAATCCCATTACCTTGTCAACACAAGCAGCAGTAGCAGCAGCAGTAGGCCCTTTTATATGGGAGAGATATTCCCTATCGCCTTCCCAACTCAGGGCCAGGGTCAGGTGGTCTTTTAGTATCAAGCTTTGGCAGTCTAACCTTTTTTAAGACTAAAAGAAATTTTCACTGTATTAATATTGGAAAAGTAAGAGATACGCCAATTGGATTGATCAAGAAAAATGAGAAACAGTATATTTCCATATGGAAGGAAAGAGTATTTTGTCTTGTTCATTAAGCAAATGTAAAGCAAACTTGGCCCATTGGACGTTAAGTTTCAGACCATAGGAAAGTCTGGGGTGGTAAAAACATCTTAGACAGTGAATCAACTGTCCCTTCTGTGAGAACCAGTCTCTCTACCTGAAAAGTTAAGTTGTTTGCCTAAATGGCCCTTCTTTGCTTGCATAGAAATCTATGATCCTGTATTCAAACAAAGTAGAAAAGCCTCTGGAAAAGACGGAAGACCCTGATGTAGACATGGCAGGGTAAGACAAGACAACAGTGACACCCAGTGGTCCATTAACCAGCTCTTTTTTATGTCCTAAAATTCGTGATGACTGCTGGATGTCTGGGCTCAGCCAGAACTTTCTACCTTCTTCATGTCCTGAAGATGCAGGAGGCAAAATACCACCAACAGCTAGTGACACATTAAGCAAGCAAACAATAGCATGCACTGGTAATCCTCACTGTTGTTTTTGTTGTTAAGTGCTGTCGAGTCCATTCCAAATCACAGAAACTCTGTATCGAGTTTCCAAGGAGTGGCTGGTGAGTTTGAACCACGGATTCTGTGGCTCAAACAAAGTTTGCAATCCAGTACTTTACCCCACAGTACCACTCCTCACCCCAGGCAGTAAATCAATCCATTATTTCAAATGCATTTGTATTCAGAAGTATATTTCTCTTACATAACGGAAATAAATAATGCTTTTGTAAGTGCAATTCTTAGTTCCCAGGAGGTAGGAGCCTAAACAGAGTCCTGATGTGTTGCTGTAGAATAAGTACTGGACTGCTAAGCACAGAGTCTGTGTTTCAAGCGCACCAGTCACTCCTAAGAAACTTTATGAAGGTTTGCTATGGGTTGCAACCAACTCAATGGCACTTAACAACAAAAAGTCTAAACCCTCCAAACTGTTCTATAATGATTTCTTTGATTTACTAATTAAACTTCTATCTTGATTATCTAATGCTACTATAACAGAAAGAGTAAAAATGGGCAACTTTAACAAATACATTTATTTTCTCACATTTATGGAGACTAAAAGTCCCAAATCAGGGTGCTGATTGTAGGGGAAGGCTTTCTCTATTGGTTCTGGAGGAAGGCTTTTGTCTCTCTTAGTTTTTATTTCTGAACAATCTCCATTTAGCTTTGCATCCATCCCTTCCCAATCTTATCAAATAAAACTGACTCAAAACACACCCTACATTAATCCTGTCTCATTAACAAAGACAAATGATTTCCAAATGGGAGTATAACAAACCACAGGCATATACTTTAGGATTTACAACACATATTTTTTGAGAAAAAGTAGATAATAAGTATCAGAGGACAGAGACTTTGTTTGACTGGTTTTGTAAACTTCTCAGTACAGCCATAAATCTTAAATTTGGAATACTAATGTGATTCTGTTAGCTTCATATACATGTGAAAGTTGGACAATGAATAAGGAAGACCACAGAAGAAGCAGGTGAAGAACTAGGTGAAGAGTAAGATAAATTAGGTGAAGGATTATTATTAGGTACCTAATAACAACAACCAGCTGCTCCTTGGAAACCCTATACAGGGTCACTATGGGTCAGAATCGACACTACGGCACTTAACAACAACAAAAAGTAACAATAACAGAGAGATCACTGTGGATGAAGGCTGAGGCAGAATTGGTGGGAGAAACACATTTTGAGAGTCTTTCGTCTTTCACTTCTAATGGGCTAATCAGTAAGATCTAAAACACACCCTTTAGTAGTGACATTTAATCTGACAGATGAATGAAAGAAAATAAAGGAGTGAAAAATGTATTTCACTAACTATTATTACATATCTAAAGTCTTTGACAAAAAGTAAAAGTGACCTTGCCTTCCATTCACGACATGGCTGACAGTCTCACTGTAGCAACCTAAATCAAACTTCAGATTCATGGCATTGGGGGGAAATGTGGGGGGATTTAAATCTAGCTACAAAAATATTCCTTTAGGCAAATTGCATTAGGCAAATCTCCTGCACAAGACCTCTTTAAGGTGTTGAAGGGTAAAGATATTAATTTGAGGGCTAAGGTTCACCTGACCCAAGCCATTATATTTTCAATAATCTCATACACATGTGAATGTTGGACAATAACTGAAGAAGACCATAGAAGAATTGATGCATTTGAGTTATGGTGTTGGAGGAGAATATTAAAAGTACCAGGGACCATCAAAAGAACAAACAAATCTCTGTTGGAACAAAGACAGCCAGAATATTTCTTAGAAGCAAGGATGGTGAAACTTCATCTCTCATGCTCTGACATATTATCAGGAGAGACCAGTCCTTTGAGAAGAACATCATGCTTGGTAAAATGGAGGGTCAGCAAAAAAGAGAAAGACCCCCTAATAAGCCATTTTGCTACCATTTTGTGGTAGCAAAATGGGCTCAAATGCAGCAACGATTGTGAGGTTGGTACAGGGCCAGGTAGTGCTTTGTTTGGTTGTGAAACAATGTCTCTATGAGTCTGTACCAACTCTACAGTACCTAACAACAACAGCAAACCAGCTTGGTTATTTCCACTATTAAAATGGCAAGATCCTTTGATATTTGGTGTTGTTGTTGTTAAGTGCCATCCAGTTGGTTGCAGCCCATAGTGACCCCTTATAGGGTTTCCAAGGAGCAGCTTTTGAGCTTGAACCACCTACCTTGCAGTTCAAATGACCTTGCAGTCTGACACATTAGCCCACAGCACCCATGGCCTTTTTAAGTTTTAAGATATAGGTCCAAGCAAAGACAGAGTGAACTGAATTACAGATTTTCCCTCCTCTCATAAATAATGAAATCTTGAATAAAAGAGTACACAAATAAAAGATAGCTGTTTTAGGTTGGGTTCTGTAGAGAAGAAAGACCAGTGAAGCCAATGTATGCATATATAAAGACAAAGGAGTCTTGGTGTCCTTCTGGGTTACCCTTTGAACTGCTGTCTGCAAGGTCAGCAGTTCAAATCCATCAACCTCTCCAAAGGAGAAAAGCTGAGGCTTTCTGCTACCATGAAAGGTTTACAGCCTTAGAAATCCTACGCAGGGTTCCTATGAGTTACAACTGACTCGACTGCACACTACCACAGCCACATAGAAAGAAGTTTATATCAAAAAAATGTTTACACAGCTGTAAACATGGAAGGAGCTCTGGTAGCGTAGTGGTTATGAATCAGGCTGTGAACCTTAAGGTCAGCGGTTCGAAACTACCAGCTCCGCGGGAGAAAGATGAGGCTTTCTACTCCCGTAAGGATATACACCCTCGGCAACCCTGTACAGGGTCGCTATGGGTTGGAACCGACTCGACGGCACTTAACAACAGCAACAACAACAAATATGGAAGAGTCCCAAGTCTAGGTAAGATGAACCATGATCAGCAGGTCAGATGGTAGGCAGACAATCTGGCAGTCAGGCAGGTCTGTTAGATAAGAAGGTAGACTACTGATGACTCCCAGGATCAGCAGGTAATACAGCAGGTCACTGGTTCAAGTTCAAAGAACTGGAGATTGGAGGATGAACCAGATGCAAAGTCCAGATCCAATAGAAAGCCAACAAGCTTTGCCTAAGTGTCTAATATTTTGGAAACAGGCCACACCCCAGAGGAAACTTCCTTTCAGGTGATTGGCTACTTATAGCAGACCTCATTATAGAGTTAATTATATTGTACTAGATCTCATTGTGGGGATAACTACAGCTCAACTGCCAAACCACTGCGAATCGTGGCCCAGTCAACTTGACACAAATCCTTAACTATAACAATAGCCAAACGAAGTAAGTACAATGCCATATTCTCTATAGGAGCCAAGGAAGAAACCGATTGATTCCTAATCTTATTTCCCAGAAGAAGAAAACAAAAACACCTACTGCCATTAAGATGATTCCAAATTAGAGCAATTCTCTTGAAGGGCACTCAAAATCCTGACAATGCCCCTCAATACTCAAATTTAACAAGACTGATGATACCTATTATTGGTAAAGGTATGAAGAAAGCAGCAGATGCAAATTCTTTGAGGACTGCAGATTAATACAAATTCTATAGAAAGCAGCAATAGTACATATTTTTCCCAATAACTCACTTCTGAACATATAGTCATATGAAAAATTGAACTTGTATTCCATTGAGTACATATAGGGATATTTATCCCTGCATAATCAAAAGCTGAAAACAAACTTTATCAAACATCAACTGAATTATTAAACAAACTGAATTCTAAATCCTTTACCTGTAAATATGAACCTGTTTGGAAACAAGGTTTTTCTTTTTTTATGATAATGAGGTCAAACCAGCATATGGTAGGTCCTAAACCTAATCGCTTCTGAACCTTATGAAAAGACCAGGATACAAATATACAGACCTCAAGGAACACCAAAGAATGTCAAATGTTATTGTTAGGTACCATGGCTCATATTGACCCTATGTACAACAGCATAAAACACCGCCCGCCTGTCATGTGGCTTCCTTGACAATTATTGCTATGGTAACCCACTGTTGTAGTCGCTGTGTCAACCCATCTTGTCTCCACTATTTTGATAACCCTCTACAATGCATGATGTCCTTCCCCAGAGACTGGACTCTCTTGACAACATGTCCAAAATAAATAAGATGAAGTCTCACCATCTGAAAAACATTCTGACTGTACCTCTTCCAAGATATTTATTTTTGTTCTTCTGGGAATCCAGGCTACTTTCAATTTTCTTCCACAACACCATAATATAAATGCATTGCTTCTTCTCTTGCCTTCCTTATTCACTGTCCAGCTTTTCCATGCATATGAAGCAATTGAAAATACAATGGCTTGGGTCAGGCTCCTCTTAGTCTTCAATATGACATTTTTGCTAAGAGGTCTTTGCAGTACATTTGCTGAACTCACTGTTATTTGATCTCTTAACTGGGGCTTTCATGAATCTTAGTTTCTTACTTACACTTATGAAAATTGCCCTTCATAAATATGTTAACTACTGCTCTACAAAATAGGAGTCCTGGTGTGGTGCTGTGGGTTAATGTGCCAGACTGCAAAGCCCTTTGAACTGCTAGGTTAGCAGTTCAAGCTCACCAGTTGCTCCTCAGAAATCCTATACAGGGTGTCCATGGATCAGAACCAACTCGATGGCACTTAACAACAACAACAACAAAAACTCTACAAAATGGCAATAATTTGATATCCTTTTCTTCCATTTATACAGGGCTTGGTGCTTTACATAATTTTTAATGTTAATGGTTAAATCATTTCAGCATTTTTTTTCTATTTTATGAAAAAAAGCAAAATCACTTGAAACCCTTGCTTCAAAGATAAAAAGGCATTTTAAAATATAAAAGATGAAATAAAGTTTAAAACCTAGATAAACAACAGTGCTGCTCTATTAAAAAATTGGTTCACTAGCAACCGTGCGGCTGTACATATAAATATGAGTTAGCTACTCTTTCTGTTTATTTCTGCACTGATTCAAATCATTCAGCTACATGACAGCTGCTGAAGTCTAGTTTTCATGCTTCTTGAGAATTTACTTCTAATAACTGTTCATTCCAGTTGGCAAATCTCTTGGAACTATGCTCATGACTGAAGTTCTGAGGACTGAAATTTTAAGCAGTACTATTTCATATAAAATTATTAAAGCCATCGTTTCTTTTATGGGTTCATTGCTTAGTGAAAGAAACCCATCTGCAAAGTCTACATAGTAGATGATTCAAACAATATGACATTCTAGAAATGGCAAAGCTTTGTTATTGTTGTTAGATGCTATCAAGATGTTTCCAACACATATGGATCTATGTTATTGCTGTTATTAAGAGCCATATGCTCTTAACTACAGCAACAAGACTCACAGTGATTCTGTATAGGGTTTCCAAGGAGCAGCTGATGAGTCTGAACTGCTAACCTTGAGTTCAAACCAATCTTACAGTCCAATACTTTATCCCACAGTGCCATGCCAGGACTCTTATAGATATTAAAAAGATCAGTGGTTTCCAGGAACTAAGGGTGGGGAATAGGCAGAGCCCAGGAACTCTTCAGAGCAGTAACATTGTTCTGTATGATACTAGAAATGGTGGATATAGGACATTTTATATTTGTTAATACCCATAAAAATGGGCAGCATAAAGAGTGAACCCTAAGGTGAACTATGAGTTTTACTTAATAATATGTACCTATATCCATTCATTGGAGACCTGTTGTGGTACTATGGGTTAATGTGTCAGACTGCAAGTCATTTGAACTGCAAGGTCAGTGGTTCAAGCTCACCAGCTGCTCCTTGGAAACCCTATACAGGGTCTCTATGGGTCAGAATTAACTTGATGGCACTTAACAATAGCAACAACATATCCGTTCATCAACTGTAACAAATGTGTCACATAAGTGCAAGATGGGAATAATAGGAGAAACTGTGTAGAGGGATAGACTCTTTAACAACCAGCGATATGCAGATGATACAACCTTGCTTGATGAAAGTGAAGAGGACTTAAAATATTTACTGATGAAGATCAAAAAGCACAGCTTCGGTATGAATTACATCTCAATGTAAAGAAAATAAAAATCCTCACTACTGGGCCAATAAACAACATTCTTATCAATGGAGAAAAGATTGAGGTTGTCAAAGGCTTCATTCTTCTTGGATCAACTATTAACACTCATGGAAGCAACAGTCAAGAAATCAAACAATGTATTGCATTAGGCAAATCTGCTGCACAAGACCTTTTTAAAGTGAAGAACAAAGATGTCGCTTGAGGACTAAGGTGTGCCTGACC
>NW_006408575.1:16080144-16084259 GCF_000296735.1 Chrysochloris asiatica
CCTCAAGCTGACATCTTTGCTCTTCAACACTTTAAAAAGGTCTTGTGTAGCAGATTTGCCTATTGCAATACATCATTTGATTTCTTGACTGCTGCTTTCATGAGTGTTGATAGTTGATCCATGAAGAAAAAAATCCTTAACAACTTCAATCTTTTCTTCGTTGATAAGAATGTTGCTTATTGGTCCAGTGGTGAGGATATCTGTTTTCTCTACATTAAGATGCAACCCATACCAAAGGCTATGGTCTTTGATCTTCATTGGTATGTATTCTAAGCCCTTTTTGCTTTCAGCAAGCAAGGTTGTATCATCTGCATGTCACAGATTGTTAATGAGTCTTCCTCTAATCCCCATGCCATGTTTTTCATCATAAAATCCATCTTCTCAGTTTATTTGCTCAGCATACACATTAAATAAATAAGTATGGTGAGAGAATATAACCCTGGCACATACCATTCCACATTTTAAAGCATTTGGTGTTCCCTTGTTCTGTTTGATCAACTGCCTGTTGGTCTATGTACAGGTTCCTCATGAGGAGCACAGTTAACTGTTTCAGAATACTCATTCTTCACAATGTTGTCCATAATGTTGTCATGATCCACACAATCGAAAGCCTTTGCATTCTAGAATGTCAATAAAGTGCAGGCAAACATCTTTCTGGTATTCTCGGTTTTCAGCCAAGACACATCTGATGTCAGCAATGATATCCCTCATTCCACATCCTCTTTTGAATCTGGCTTGAACCTCTGCAATTTCTCTGTCAATGCGTGGTTAGATCCGTTTTTGGACTATATTTAATAAAACTTTTCTCGCCTTGGGATATCAGTGATATTATCCGATGATTTCTGCATTCCGTTGGGTCACCTCTCTTTGGAATGGTCACAAGTGCAGGTCTCTTCCACTCAGTTGAACAGGTAGTAGTCTTCTAAATTTCTTGGCGTAGATGAGTGAGTGCCTCCAGTGCCACAGTGTGTTGAAAGACTGCAATTTGTATTCGATCTATCACTGGTGCCTTGTTTCGGTTGGAAGTTCAAACCCACAAGTTGCTCTTCAGAAGCTCTATACAGAATGTGGAAGGGACTCAAGAGCAGTTAAGAAGAGCACCAACCATCTATATACCAGCAGTCGACCACATCTTTCTACTGAGGAACCACAAGCAGATTCCAACTGCCAATCTTTTGGTTGGCATGGCAGCTAAGCACTTAACTTCTGTGCCATCAGGGTTCCTTCTGTATATTGTTGTTAAGTAACATCCAGTCAGTTCTAACTCATAGCGTCCCTGTGTACGGTTTTAAGCAGTGACTTGTGGATTTGAACTGCTTATTTTGTTGTTTAAACTGACCTGACAGGCAGGTCAAAGCCTCACCAGGACTCACCTCTCTGTATTAAGCACTCAAATATTACAAAAATAATTTTGGTAGCTAGTACATGCCTACTATTTGCAAGGCTCTGTGATAGGCTCTCCAATACTTGTCAGTAAATAAACTTAAAATATTTATGCAAAATTACCCTAATGCAGGGAAGAAAGGGATTTCTATGGGATTTCTCCTTCTAAACTTACTTCTAGGTACACAGGTCACCTTGCCCCTAATCATTCCTGCAGCTATCTATCTTAGAGGAAGCTGGGACTCGCCTATCTTCTATACTTTTTTGTGGATTCCTCAGCTCCTATCAACAGAAAGAAGATAATTTCTCAGAGCAAATGGCCACATTGATATTCATGGGATAAACAGTTTGTAACTGAGCAGCAACACCCTGCTAATGTAAATTTCATACACAGCTTCCAAAAGGTTAAACAATGCTGCTTGGCTCTGCTGTGCCCGGAAAGCAAATGACAGAGAGAGGCTCAACCTTGGCCCAGACTGAACCTTTATGTAGAAAGCCTTCTCAATAACAAGGTCTTGCTTTCTCTGCTTGGGAGAGATGTTCAATGTCCTTTATCAGTTAAAGTCCCCTGGAAATAAATGACAGTATATACACAAGCACACTGTGTTGTTGTTGTTGTCGTTGTTATGTGCCGTGGAGTCGGTTCCGACTCATAGCGACCCTGTACAGGGTTTCCGAGGCTGTAAATCTTTACAGGAGCAGAAAGCCTCGTCTTTCTTCCACGGAACAGCTGGTAGTTTCGAACTACCGATCTTGTGGTTCACAGCCCAATTCATAACCACTACACTACCAAGTACACTGTACTAGGCTCAAATATGAAACACCACAGACGAAAAGTCAAGCTGCAATATGTTTTTCAAGGTTCATTCATGAATACATATTTGAAAACAACTTTCCTCAATATGCTTGGTGAATATCATTATTTTTTTGAATGGGTCCATTCACTTAGTGTTCTGACCCCATCATATATCAGTGACTATTTACTGAGTGTCTACTGTGTGCCAAGTATCAATCATTACAAGTGTTGGAGGTACAACAATGAAGAATTCAGACAATGTCTTCACCTCTAAGAGGCTTATATCCTGGGAGAGACAAAAAAGGAGCTCTGGTAGCGTAGTGGTTACGAATCGGGCTGCGAACCTTAAGGTCAGCGGTTCAAAACTACCAGCCGCTCCGCGGGAGAAAGATGAGGCTTTCTACTCCCGTAAAGATTTACACCCTCGGAAACCCTGTACAGGGTCGCTATGGGTCGGACCCGACTCGATGGCACTTAACAACAACAACAATTGCAGATCATGTTAAGTGCTAGGAAGAAAAACAAAAGTGGGTAATGGTGTAACACCACAGTGATGGTGGCGGTATGTTATGAATTGACTTGCGTCCTCCCAAATCGTGTGTTGGCCTAAGCCCTACACCTGTGGATGCAAAACCATTTGGGAATAAGGTTTTCTTGTTTATGTTAATGACTGATATGAGTATAAACCTAATTATTTCTGAATTATAAAGCAAGCATATTAGACTCAGATGAAGTACACATGGAAGAAGTGATGAATCACTAATGCACTGATAAATGTTGGAAAAAAACAAGAAAGACTCTCCCTCCAGGGCAGAGAGACAGAGAGTGTGTGTGTGAGCACCTTCTCCTAGAGCTGGAGCCCTGAATTTGGACTTCTACCTCCTAAACTGTAAGAAAATGCATTTCTGTTCTCAAAAGCCACCTATTTGTGGTATTTACGTTACAGCAGCACAAAGAAATTAAGGCAGGGTGCTCAATCTATAAACGTTAGGTAAATAAGTCATAAAAAATCTCAACAAAGAGGGAGTATTTAAACTGAGACTTGGAAAATGAGAAGGAACCTATGATCTAAAGAGGTATAAAGGTCACAGGGAGTAAGAAACTTCAAGCTTAGAAAAGAGACCAATGTAGGCAGGGACTGGGTATGGAGGGCCTTGTAAGGTTTCTGAGTGTGCTCCCATGTAACTCGGAAGCAAAGAAGGATTTTTTTTTTTTTTATCAGAAAAGAAAAATGATCTATGTTTTCAAAAGAGAAATTTTACATTGCATGTAGAAACGCTTATATAGAAACAAGATTGGAAACAGGGATCTAAGCTGGGACAGGGTTAGAGTAGAGCACATGACAGACAGTGCCTGCTCGCATGAACAGCACTGTGGTCTTGTGTTGTATCATCTGTTACAAATGTGTCCAACCCAGGTGACAAATCTAGTTATCATCCACCTTTCCAAGGCTTGTGTCCCAGTTTTACAAGGGGCTGAGTAAGCCTGGAAAGCGAAGACTTTGTCCACTCTATCAGGAAGTTGTTTTTTCCCCTCTATACATGATGACGTATCTGCTTAGGGAGATTCTCGGACCAGGAAAGCCCCATTGTGAAGAAGAAAAGAGCCTCAATGGAGGAAATACAATGGAAGGAGATCTGAATAGGATGAGTCCAATGAGAGGTGAAAGGAGAACAGCTTCTTCAGCTACAGGAGTCGTGAGAAGCCTCAAACCTGACATATGACTCACAGACTTGGAACTTGCCAGCACCTACAACTTTGTGAGCCATATCCTTGAGATAAACCTTTATCCGTTTCTCTCTCTCTACACACACACATATATGGTTGGTGGCTATGTGCCTTAGAGTCAGTTCCGACTCACAGTGACCCTGTACAGGGTTTCTGAGGCTGTAATCTTTACGGGAGCAGAAAGCCTCATCTTTCTCCCATAGAACAG
>NW_006408575.1:16113800-16114923 GCF_000296735.1 Chrysochloris asiatica
TCAATAGACTCCTGTGAACCTGGCTGGAGACCTGGTTGGCCAGCAGTGTGCCAAGTCCAGGGGGTCTCTTGGACCCAGAGTTAGCGACAGCCACAGAACACTAGAGTGGAGAGTGAAGCATCCAGCTGATAAGAAGATGCATAACTACACCCACACTTGCAGATAATACCCACTTGACCTGGCTTCAATAGCTAGATGATCAGAGCTCAAACAGAAGAAGAAAGAAGAGGGGAAAAAGGATAATCTGATACAGTTTGATGAACTTGACACACACCTATGGAAGCAATAGCTCAAAAGAGTGAACAAATCTTCACAGCGAGGATCATTCCCACTTCCTCCACACATGGACAGGACAGGGATGGGCAACTTGGACGTTGGCTACCTAGAATGGGGGGTGGGGGTGGGGCTACAGAGGCAAGAAGTGACTGGCTTAAAAGCTTTCAAGAGGGAACCTAGATCCAGAAGGTGTGGAGGAAGATAGAATCTCCACTGAGTAGTATCCATTCTACCTAGTCAGGGCTAATGAAATGAAATGCGGATAGGTCTCTTGTGGTACAATAGCAATTAATTGTTATCAGGACTGATTGTGAGGGCTGGAAATGTAAAGGTAGACGCTTGAGGGCAAAGGGAGGGCAGTTATTAACCTTGCAGTCTAGGAGCGGAGGTCCCTGGGACTATCAAAGGAGAAGAGCAGAGAATGGAACCCTACCCAGAGAAGCAGTGATGCCAGGGATGGAGGCAGAGATGATGACTTGGGGAGATGGAGCGGCTGCCGACCTTAGAGCTGGAGAGAGAGAGGGGTGGTATGCGGATGACAGGGATTGGGGGGGAGGATGGGGGCAGGCTTGTGGGGTATACCCTTTGGTTGATGGATGATGCATGGAAGGGATCGTAACCATGGCAAGGAAACAATATACAACAGGATCAATGTGAAGCTGATGTCTTCCCATGTAAGCTATTACATAATTTACAATAAAGCATAAATAATAAGAAGAATTTAAAGCTAATGAAGTGGACATTACGTGATATTTTCAACAAATACATAGTGTCTTTGATTAGAGATTTCTTCTCTAGAATTAAAAAAAAAAAATCAATGTAATTAGTTGCCTGAAATCAGAATTAA
>NW_006408575.1:16115535-16132205 GCF_000296735.1 Chrysochloris asiatica
TCCGCGGGAGAAAGATGAGGCTTTCTACTCCCGTAAAGATTTACACCCTCGGAAACCCTGTACAGGGTCGCTATGGGTCGGACCCGACTCGATGGCACTCAACAACAACAACAACATCATGATAAAGAGTGCTGAAGCTATATTAGATTAAAAATTGAGACTTGATTGGGATTTTAAAACAAGAAACTGATCTTTTATTGCTTCATTTCACTTTACAAAATCATTTTACTCAGTTTTCTGAAGAATCACCTGTGTAAAGTATCCTAGAGTTGTGATAATCATTCAGTGTACATATATATACAAATACTGTGAATCAGTGCTAGTTTATAGAAATGTTGAGAAGAAAAAAATAATGGACTTAATAGTCTTGTATTTGTCAAGGTTCACTGGTTAGATGGTGAAAGAATTTTACAAAGATTTACTGTACTAACCCCAGTTCAGACTTTACTTGAAATGAAAAATATGCTTACAGAATGTTCAATAATCAAAGCCAATATAGCAGTATCACACTGTATATTTATATGAATGAATTAAATTTAAAGATCCCTGGAAATACTATTTTTTACTTAGTTAGAAAGGTATTAAAATTTATGCTAAAATTAAAACTTTTCTTAAGATTCAATAATGGTAGTTTTATAGATTTTTCTAATATAAATCCATATACAGAAGATTAAAAAAAAAAGGATAATAGGATTTTATCAGGAATTTTTTAAGACCTTCTTGTACAATCTTTCTGTTTTGTTTTGTTTTTTAATTTATCCTACCTGTTCTATGCTCTTATTTTGTCCTTTAGTATTTTTTCAATCAGATTTTAAACATTTTTTGTTGTAAATTTAGTGAAGGTTTATAGAACTAATCAGTCCCACATTGAACATAAATCAAATATTTTTATCATTCCGTTACTTTCTTACCTAGTTGATTCATTATACTATTCCTTTATTAGTTACCATAGACATTGTAACATGCATTAATGATTTATTTTCTTCCAGATAAATGATATCTAATCTAATGTTAAACCTTCCACTGTGATCTTAATTTTCAATTTTGGTTTTGTTGTAGTGGTTAAGTGTCATCAAGTCGGTTCCTACTCAGAGAGACCCTGGATAGGGTTTCTTTGTAGCTGCTGGTATATTTTAACATCCAACCTTGTCGTTTAAACTGACCTTGGGTCCAGTGCATTACCCAACAGCGTTGGCCGTAATTCAGAGACAGAAATGCTCAGGCAGTTTTTCCACTAAAGAAAGCCCCTCCTTGGCTACAGCTACAGACAGGTTTCTCTTTGGCCTTTGGCCTGGCCTCTGCCCTGCTCAGGAAATGTTACAAAACACTTATAGGACTGCTGATAAATGTCCAAAGGATTCTCCTTTCTGTTATAAGCCTCAGCCTGAAGATATTCAACTCTAGCCCCATGGGCCAGCAAAATCTTGTTGTTTGTTACGTGCTGTCAAGTTGGTTCCAACTCATAGTGACCTTTTGCACAACACAAAGAAACACTGCCCAGTTCTGTACCATCCTCACAAATATTAAGCTTGATCCTATTGTTGCTGCCATTGTGCCAATTCATCTTGTTGGGGATCTTCCTCTTTTTCACTGACCCTCCATTTTACTTAGTATGATGTCCTTTTCCAGGGACTGATCCCTACTGATTATATGTTCAAAGTATGAGAGATGAAGTCTAGCTGTACTTCTTCTAACACTAGCTGTACTTCTTCTAACACAGCTTTCTTTGTTCTTCTAGAAGTCCATAGTTCTTTTAATATTCTTCTCCAATACCATAACTAGAATGTATCAATTTTCCTATATTCTTCCTTATTCACTGTCCAATTTTCACATGCATATTAAGCTACTGAAAACATTATGGCTTCTGTCAGGCTCACCTTAGTCCTCAAACTGATATCTTTGTTCTTGAATGCTTTAAAGAGGTCTTGTGCAGTAGATTTGCTTAATGCAATTTGCGGATTGATTTCCTGCTACTTCCATGACTGTTGATGTTGGATCCAACCAAAATGAAATCTTTGACAACTTTAATCTTTTCTCCATTTATTATGTTAGTTATTGATTCAATTAAGTGCCTGGAGACAATTCCCTCTGCAAATGAGCTTTCCGCCCTAAATCACTCAGCTTTATTTGCTCTGTCAGTTGGGAAGCTCACCGCTCTGTCTTGTGTTCTAGTTATTTGTTCTACTGCTGCTCCTCTGCCTCTCCTCCAGTGGAGGACAGTTGTCTCCTGGGTCTTGAAAGTTCAACACAGGATCTTGGAGTCCAAAGGCTCCACTTATGGCCTTTCTTCCTTGATGATAGTGAGGTCCTTATCTCCTGCTTCTGAAATGGTTCGTTTTATAACCACGTTACAGATCCATGTATTTACAATCACTATTATGCCTGTTAGCACTCACTCACAACTGAATTATACAGTCCCATCAGCATCTTCCCCCATCTTCTCTTATCTATACCCATCAGGAAAAGGTCACTTGGTGAGAGTTACAAAGACTATGAGCAGAAAAGCCATAAGGAGCAACTCACTGCACTGCATCCGTGAGTCTCTTTCTATTGACTTATTTTCACTTAAAGTTCTGAATATTTATAACATCCAGGGAAGATTATTTTTTTCAGTTCTGTCAGGGAGTTAAGATTAGAAGTTGCTTAATCCAATCAAGGACTAAAATGATACACAGTATGATCTATTCCTGCTTCACACCTGTTCTTGGGAATAGTCTTCCATAAGTCCCAACTGAAAGTCATGAGTGTCCAATAAGGCCCTTCTACCACAGGAACCTGAAATACAGTTTTGTCTTTCCAGAACAATGTACTGATACTTCTACTTGTTTTACACCATACCAGCTGCTCTCTGACTTGCTTATCTGATTGGTATATATACAAGTTGGAAAATAGTTCTAAAAAAATGATGCAAAATGTTGAGCCGGTAACAACAGTCTATCTTTTCTCTAAGATCTTGAGTTCTCAACATCCTACCTTACATATTAGTCTCAAACGCCTTTTCTTTTTTCTCTCTTCAAGTCGATAAATTTGCTAAAAGTCTGCTCCACTTCTGAGCCTCTCAACCCATCCCAATTGCAAATCAACAAATACCTGGAGGAAAACAGCACAGACTGTCAGACCCCACTCAATGTATGCCCCTTCTCTCTTTGATGTTGCCCCCTCAGTTCCTGGCCAATTTGAATATGTATTTGATTCTTTTAAACAGACTATCATTTATATGTTCATGTTTTTTATTTTTTACCTTTTTGAATTGTTATAGGCAAATTAAGTGATACGCTACAAGCTACCCATCTTATCTAGAAACAGATCTGAGTGCTTCAGATATGGTAATGTACATATAGCACAGGTGTCCAATCCTTCTAGTCCGGGGACATCTTTACTTTATTAATTGTTGGAGAATCCAAAGAACATTTGTTTATTATGTGGATTAAATCTATTGATGTTTATCATACTAGAAATTAAAATTATAATGCTAAGAAATATTTTATTTAAATGTTTTAATAATTTATTAATTCATTTTCAATAACAATATTGCATATTAGCATCCACAGTTATGGATTCCTCTTTTTACCCATTTTCAAATAACCAATTCTGTAAAACCAGAGTTGGCAGGTAATGGTGTTTGGTGGGAAAAATGACTAATTCGGTTTACAACTCGGTCACAGAGATATTTCAGTATACAGAAGAACCACTTCATGCAAAGTTTCCATTCTGTCACACAAATTATTAAAAAGATGTGGAAAATCAAAATTAATACTTATTACTTCATCAAGAGTATTACATGAAATTTGCATATACATATATATTGTTTGCTGATCAAATCTATCCCAACTCATAGTAAGAACCTAAGACAGCAGAACCTCGCCATAGGAATTACTAGGCCTGCAAATATTTATGAAAGCACATCTCCATGCCTTTTCTTCCAAGGAGCAGCTAGTGGGTTCAAAGTTCTGACCTTTCCATTAACCACCAAGCAATTAACCTCTGTGCTGCCAGGGTTTGCTTGATAGTGGGGTCTTTCCTACTGTAAATGTATGTGTAAGAGGATAAGTTAAAAACACTGCTATAAAATCACCGAAATCTTTAACAAAAATATCAAAATGTGAAGCTATTTTTTTCTTGACATACCTCCCCATCTAGGTCTATATACTTCTGAAGGTAAAGTTTTCATCTCTCTAAAATTCCCCTAAAGAATTCTGTACACTTCATTTATGCCATATCAAAATGGCAATTTGGACATCCTTGAGGGACTGAAATGTTCATTTTAAATGTTCTTTAAATTTGGTGAACAAGAAGTAGCACTGTTGCAGGGCAGATGGGGTAAAGTTTTACAAGGAAATTCTTGTAGTACAAACCTTGCTGTCCTCAAAGAATAAGCAGGTGCATTGTTATGATGAGAAAAAAAGCCTCGGAACAACTTTCCTGGTCTTTTTATCACCAACCCAGTTTTTAATTTTCTAAAAACTTCCTAGTAAGCCCTCATGATTGCTCTATGTTCTTCAAGAAAATCTATCAATATTACCCTTTGGAAATGCCAAAAGTACAGTCACCGTAAGTTTGAGCCGACCTCTCTGCCTTGAGTTAAGCTGACACAGCAGATCCCCTTGGAAGTCACAGTTTTGATTGAATTTTTCTAAAGCACCCTAAAAAGACTAATTCAAGCATACTACTGTGAGAACTTGTGTGGTCTTCAGCCATCCACTGCTCACACAAACAACTTTAAACATGCTTTATTTGGAATGTTGTTATTGTTAGGTGCCATCAAGTCACTTATGACAGACCCTATGTACCAGTATGTTTGTTTGAGTCGTTTGTTGCAGCCACTGTGTCTAGCCGTCTCATTAAGGGTCTTCCTCTTTTTCCCTGACCCTCTACTTTCCCAAGTATGATGAAGTACTTATCCAAGGACTGGTTCCTCCTGATAAAATCTCCAAAGTAGGTGAGACAAAGTCTCACAATCCTCACACATCTAGAAGTATTCTGAATATGCTCATTCCAACAGATTTATTCCTTTTGGAAATCTATTGTATAGTTACTATTCTTTGCCAACACCATAATTAAAAGGTGTCAAATCTTCTTTGGTGTTCCTTATTCATTGTCCAACTTCTGTATGCAAAATACCATAGATTGGGTCAGGGGCACTTTAATCTTCAAACAACATCTTTGCTATTTAATGCTTTAAAATAACCTTTTGCAGCAGATTTTTTTCTTAATGTAATATATCATTTGTTTCTTTGACTACTGCTTCCATGGGTATTGATCGCAGATCCAAGCAAAATTAAGTCATTAACAACTTATTTTTTCTCCATTTATTGTGATGTTGCCTATTGGCCTCGTTGTGAGAAATTTTCTTTTTTTATAATGTTGAGGTGTAATTCATATTAAAGGTTACAGTCTTTGATCATCAATAAATACTTCAAGTCCCCTTCACTTCATCAAGCAAGGTTGTATCATTTGCATATTATAGCTTGTTAATGAGTTTTCCTCAAATCCTGATGCTGTGTTCTGTTTTATATAGTCTAGCCTCTCAGATAATTTGCTCAGCATACAAACTGAATAAATATGGTTAAAGGCTAAAACCTTGAGGCACACCTTTCCTGATCTTAAACCATGCAATATCTCTTTATTTCTATTTGAATGATTGCTTCTTTGTCTATGTACAGATTCTGCACGAGCTCCATTAAGTGCTCTGGAATTCTCATTCTTCACAATGGTATCCATAATCTGCTATGACCCAAACACGGAAATGCCTTTCCATGGTCAATGAAGCACAAGTAAACACCCTTATGGTATTCTCTGCTTTTGGCCAAGAGCTCTCTGATGTCAGCAATGCTATTTCTTATTCTATATCCTCTTCTGAATCCACCTTGAGTTTCTGCTCAGTTACCTGTCCATATATTGCTGCAACCACTTTTAGATTATCTTCAGCAAAATTTTACTTGGATGTGATATTAATGATATTGTTCCATAATGTCATCATTCTGTTGGTTCATCTTTCTTTGGAACTGGCACAAATATGGATTTCTTCCAACTGTTTGGTCAGGTAACTGTCTTCCAAATTTCTTGGCATAGACTTTTGCTCATTTCCACTGCTGCACCCATTTTCTACAGCATTTCTATTGGTATTTGTCAATTCCTGGAGTTTTTATTTTCACTAACACCTTCAGCATAACTTAGACTTCTTGATCATATGCTACTTTCTGATATGGTTGAACATAAACCAGTTCTTTTTGGTACAGTGACTTTGTATTCATTCTATATTCTTGTTGATGTTTCCTGTGCCATTCAGTTTGGAAAACACCCAATATGTTATTTTCTTTTGGTTTTCTAACTCCAGGTCTTTTCACATTTCATTACAATACTTTACTTTGTCTTCTTGAGCTGCCCATTGACACTTCCTATTCAACTCCTTTATCTCATCATTTCCTAACTCCATTTTAATTATTCTATGTTTAAGAGCAAGTTTCAGAGTGTCTTCTAACACCCACTTTAGTCCTTTCTTTCTCTCCTATCTTTTACTGACCTTTTGCATTCATCATATATGATATTTTTGATGTCATCTCACAACTGGTATGGTCTTCAGTCATTAGTGTTAAATGAATCAATTCTGTTCTTGAGATGGTCTCTAAATACAGGTAATTTATACTCAAGGTCATTATTTTGAGCTCTGCTGACCAAAGTTTATGAAACTAAGTTTTATCATCCTTACCTCTAAGAAACACTCTGGCTGCACTTCTTCCAAGATACATTTGTTCATATATTTATATAATCCATGGTATATTCACTATTTTTCACCAACACCATAATTCAAAGACTTTATTTCTTCTTTGTTCTTCCTTATTAATTGTACAGCTTTCAAATGCATATGACACAATTGAAAATACCATAGTTTGGGTCACACAAATCTTAGTCTACATACACACATGCATGTGTACAAACACATCACACATGTGTCTGTATGTGTATATATGTGTGTGTGCTTTTTATATGTATGTATGAGGATATGGTGGTAAAAAATACAATGATTACTAATTGGATTTGGTGAAGCTACTCTGACTTGTTTTAAAGCATCTTCAATTTTACTCATCATTACTTTTGCACCATAAGTACAAATGCCAAATACTATGGAAAGTAGCTACTTAGTATTATTCCTGGGTTTTACAAACAGTTAAGCATTGGCTACTAATTGGAAAATTGATGGTTTGAACCCACCCAAAGGAGTATTGGAAGAAAGACCTGGCAGTCAATTTTCAAATGATCACAATGGGGTCTTCATGAGTTAGAATCAACTTCATGGTAACCAGTTTGTTTATTTATTATTATGAAAGTTTTAAGATGTCCCCAGGGATTAAAAATATGTTATCCCAAACCTAACAGACTTTCTAAAATTACTAAGTTTTGCTTTAAAACACATTTCAATAGTACTACATGTGTGCATAATTTCACAGGTTTTAACTGTTATACAGAGTTCTGGTGTGGCTCTATGGACTAATGGACTGAATTGCAAAGTCAGTTTGAATCACAGGGTCAGAGGTTCAGACTCACCAGCCTCTCCTTGGAAACCCTATACAGGATTGTTATGCATTGGAACCAACTCAATGGCAACTAAAAACAACAGCAACTTCTATACATCTATAGAGAAGGGTTTTCAAATAAATTCAAGATATAACAAATTCCTCAAGCTTGTAATAAGCCTTGACAACAAATATGTAAACAAGAAAAATTCATACCTGGCTTTACTTTGTTAGTAAATATTTTATATTATTTTCCTTTAATAAATACTTTCATATTATCTTGCTTATCTAATTTTCTTAATTTAATGAACTATTTCTATTGTTATTATAAAGTATCGTTGACTCAGTTCTAATTCATAGCAGCCCTCGGTAGGGTTTCTCAGGAATAGATGGTGAGTTTGAACCACAGACCTTGTGGTTAGTAGTCCAGTGCTTACTCAACAGCTCCATACCAGGACCTCATTGTCTTAAATTACATCCATTGACATATTAATTAAATAACTCATGAATTATCTACTTATATGTCTTAAGGCAAAAGATAATATACTGAGAGAATGATTTCAGGGAGTTATAAATAGAAGAGAGAATCTTGATAACAGGTGATGGCAAAATAAAATTATTAGAGGAAAGACACATTTTTTATTTTTAAATTACAGATATTATTGCCCAAAGGTAAGAGTAGACAAATCAATCACTAATATTGCCTTCATGTCTAAAATATAATTTGATAGTAGAAAATGAAAAGGATTATGATAAAAACAAAAGAAAAAGGAGAGGCAATATGAGTAGATAAAATAAGAAACTAAATTAGAACTAAGAACTAAAAATGGATAGAGATTAAGAAACTATTCATAACTGAGACAAACATTTAGAAAGCAATTTATATAGGAGATCATCTTTCAACAAATCATCTCATTCCAATTTGATGAGGTCTCTTCCCTCACCTCCCTCTTCATGTACTAGCTATCCTGTACATGGAATATTAAGTGAGAGATATGAATCTTTCAGGAAACGAGGCTGCAAAGAAACTGGATTAAGGTAGTATAGCCTCTCCCAGGGCTACCAGGGTGCTCTTTAATACTGAATAATACAGAAAATGAGAAAGGTACTTATAACCTCGAAGGGTATGGAGGTTCTCTCGGTAGAAAATTCTAATTTTAGAGCAGGGAATAAGAAAATTTCCTCTCTTTTATGGGGTGTGAGTGAAAAAGAAGGGAAAAGTGAGGTTATCATTTTGGCCTTAACTCTGAAGAACCATTTCAGGGTAATAATTCTGACTACAAAGTGTTGAGCTAGGAATGAGGCCACTAGCTATCCTAGGGTGATGCTTTGTTGTTATTGTTGTTGTTGTTAGGTGACATCAAGTTGGCAATGACTTATAGCAACCCTATGCACAACAGAGTAAAAACTGCCTGATCCTGGGCCAACCTCCCAATCATTGCTATGCTTGAGTCCATTGCTGCTGCCACTATGCCAATCGATCTAACTGGAGGCTTTCCTCTTTTTCTCTGAACCCTGGCCCCCACATTACCAAACATGATATCCTTGTTCAGAGACTGAGCCCTCCTGATAATATGTCCAATGCATGAGAAATGAAGTCTGGCCACCGGGCTTCCAGGGAGCATTCTGGTTATAATTCTTCCAACACAGATTTGTTTGTCATTTTGGCAGTCAGTCCATGGTGCTTTCAACATTCCATACTAATACCATAACTCAAATGCATCAATTCTTCTAAGATCTTCCTTATTCACTGTCCAACTATCACATGAATATAAGATTACTGAAAATACCATGGCTTGGGTAAGGTGCACCTTATCGGCGACCTGACATCTTCATTGTTCAACAGTTTAAAGAGGTCTTGTGCAGCAGATTTGCCTAAAGCAATATGTCATTTGATTTTTTTGACCGCTGCTTCCATGAGTGTTGATAGTTGACCTAAGAAGAATGAAGTCCTTGACAACTTTAATCTTTTCTCCATTGATATGAATGTTGTTTATTGGTCCATTGGCTGTTGTTGTTGTTGTTAAGTACTGTGGAGTCAGTTCCGACTCATAGCAATCCTACACAGGGTTTCCGAGGCTGCAAATCTTTACGGGAGCAGAAAGCCTCATCTTTGTCCCACGGAACAGCTGGTAGTTTTGAACTGTCGACCTAGAGGTTAGCAGCCCGATTCGTAACCACTACGCTACCAGGCTAATGCAATTGCTATTTTTTTAGTACTTCCCAAATCCTTTAGTTATTGTTATGCATTCAGGAATGCATAACATGATATCCTTCTCCAGCAACTGGTCCCTCCTGACAATATGTCCGAAGTATGAGAAACGAAGTTTGGCCATTCTGACCTCCAAGGAGCACTCTGGCTGCACTATTTCCAACACAGATCTGTTGGTTCTTTTGACTGCCCATGACACTTTCAATATTCTCCTCCAACACCATAACTCAAAAGCATCAATTCTTCTATGGTCTTCTTTATTCACTGTCCAGCTTTTGCATCCATATGATGAGGTTGTTGAAAATACCATGGCTTGGGTCAGGTGCACCTTAGTCCTCAAGATGACATCTTTGCTCTTCAACACTTTAAAAAGGTCTTTTGTAGCATATGTATGTGTCTAATGCAATACATTGTATGATTTCTTGACTGCTGCTTCCAGGAGCGTTGATAGTTGATTCAAGAAGAATCAGGTCTTTGACAACTTCAATCTTTTCTCTGTTGATAAGAATGTTGTTTATTGGTCCAGTGGTGAGGATTTTTGTTTTCTTTACATTGAGATGCAACCCATACCAAAGGCTGTGGTCTTTGACCTTAAGCAGTGTTTTAAGTCCTCTTCACTTTCAGCAAGCAAGGTTGTATGATCTGCGTATCACAGGTTGTCAATGAGTCTTCCTCCAATCCTGATGCCATGTTTCTCTTCATATAACCCAGCTTTTCAGACTATTTGTTCAGCATAAAGGAGCTCTGGTAGCGTAGTGGTTACAAGTCAGGCTGCTAACCTCAAGGTCAGCAGTTCAAAACTACCAGCCGTTCCATGGGAGAAAGATGAGGCTTTCTGCTCCCGTAAAGATTTACAACCTCAGAAATCCTATGCAGGGTCACTATGAGTCTGAACAAAGTCCACAGCACACTACCACCACCACCACTACCATACAGGTTGAAAATTACTATAGCCAAGACAATAATGGAGTAGCCAGAGCAAGAGATCAGAATGGTAAAACCTAGGACTTATTTTTGAACTGTATTTTTAGCTGTTGTTGAGTTGATTCTGACTCAGGGAAATCCCATGTTCTGTAGCTATTTTAAGACTGTGACCTTTCAGAAGATCATCAGGACAGTTTTCCAATGTACTTCTGAGATGGGTTGTATTTTGGCTTTTAGTTATTTGCACCACTTAAGCACTCTTATTTTTAAGCAAATATTGAAAAAATATTAAGACCCCTTGAGGAGAAGTAATTTTCAACAATGAAGCAAATAGGTTCATGACAAATGTTGTTCGATGCCATTGAGTAAGTTAGACCTCATAGCAATTTATGCACAACATCCTCACAATCATTCCTATGTTTGAGTCCTTTGTTGCAGCCAGTCACCGTCTTCCTCTTTTTTGCTGACCCTCTAGCACTGGACTGCTAACTACAAGGTTAGCAGTTCAAACTCTCCAGCCACTCCTTGGAAACCCAATATGGGTCTCTATGAGACAAAACAACTCAATGGGTCTTAATAACAACAATTTTACCAAGCATAAACCACTGCCATAAAATCAATTCCAACTCATAGCCACCCTATATAGGGCTTCTGAGGCAGTAAGTCTTTATAGGAGCAGACAGTCTCTTCTCCCTCAGACTGCATGTGAATTTGAACCTTGCAGTTAATATACCAATCCACCCATAGAACTACTAGTGTTGCTGTTGCTACAAAGTGCTGTCAAGTCAGTTCCGACTCATAATGACCCTGTATGATATTTCTGGTGCATTTGAACCACCAACCTTGTGGATAGCAGTCCAGTGCTTATCCTACAGTGCCACACCAGGACTCCACAGTACTACTAGCATGGCTGGCTCGTGGAGTCAGTTCCGACTCATAGCGCCCCTACTCAGGGTTTCTGAGGCTATAAATCTTAACAGGAGCAGAACACCTCATCTTTCTCCTGTGGAGCAGCTGGTAGTTTCGAACTGCTGACCTTGTGGCTTGCAGCCCGATTCATAAACACTACGCTACCAGAGCTCCTAGCCTAGCACAGAAACAGTTAATTTTCTTGGTAGATTTAGAGTCAGCATATTAAAAGATTACCTTGAGTTGCGTTAATATCTGTATTTCTTACAAATTGTCTTTTAATTAGGGTTTTAGAGGCTTGATTCTGGAATCCAGAAATGATGTAGAAAAGTCAAGTCTTTCATTTATAACAGAAGCACTTCTTCTTGCATGGGAGTTGCCCTATGTGATATTTTCCTTTGTATCTTGGCTTTGCTTATCTCCACTGATTTCACTAAAGATAGAATTAGTCTAGCCAGTATGATCCTACACACCCTTTTATACAATAGTAACAATTTCTCTAACTTTTGAACTGGTTAACAACCCTTATCAACAAATAAAAGCCTGTAGTGGTAACGAATTGGGCTGCTAACCTCAGGGTCAGCAGTTTGAAACTACCAGCTGTTGCGCAGGAGAAAGATGAAGCTTTCTGCTCCCGTAAAGATTTACAGCCTCAGAAACCCTGTGCGGGGTTGCTATGAGTTGGAACAGACTCCACGGCACATAACAACTGTAGACAAGTAAAGTGATTGAAAAACTCATAAAACCCCAAGAAAGAAAGCTGGATGAAGTTAAAACAAGTTTCAACTTTACGTCTCCACTGAGTTCCATAGTAAATGTAAAAAGCTAATAAGTGTATTAGCTTTCTTTTGATCCTAAGTCATTATTATTGTACTATTTTCATATCGTCTAGCACTTTCTTTGTTGGGACCTTCCAGCAAAACACTCCCATTAAGGTATTTTTAAAGGTAAACTGGTATAGTTACATTCAGATTAAAAACTCATAGATTTTCCAGGTATCTTCTGAAATTATACCATACACTTAAAGAATGAAAGTACTGAAAACCAAACTTTGGTTTTATGAAATATTTGTCTAAATGATGATTTGTAGTGAAATATGCATCTCTAAGAAAGCAATGTTATGAAGAATATATTTTCAGGAGATATTTAAAACAAGTACAATCAATTAAGAATAAGCACAAAGACCCCTTCCTGTAATATAGTCATTCTTTACACTTCTATACCTACAAGCAACAAAAAGATTGAAGTAATTAGGATCATTTCTTCTAGAAAAAAAGTAACTAGGTAATTTATTCTGAAAAGAGAAACCCTTTATGTTCATGAATTTTAATCATCAAATATTTCAAAATGCATTAAATGAAGAGTTTACATATAATTTATGTAACTTCTAAAGTCAGAACCTAGGTACTATCAGAAAAAGCCAAAGGGATGAATATTTCAAGTAAATACAGCGAGAGCATTATTAGTAAACATAGTATCCAAATTTTAAGTGTGGAATAACAGTAGACAGTGAGCTTCCTGTTACTATAAGTATTCAAACATAAGCCATTGGAATGTTTCAATGGTCCCTCAAACATAGACAGCTAAAATAGATAAATCATGGGATGTTAAAATATCTAAGCAGTAAAAGCTTATTTTGCATGTCTTAATTTTGTTGAGAATTACATATTGACTTTTGAGTTCTCATAGAAAAAATGATAGCTACAGATACCAGAATCTCTCCATCCTCCAAAGAAAACATATTGGTAAAGAGAATACAGGTAAAAACTTGTGGCTTTTTCATAGGAAGCAACACTTCAAAATTCAAGTCACATGTTAAATATGGAAATAACATTCTAAAACCAACAATGTCTTTTTGGAGCCCATGTCAGAGCAGAGTCAGACATAAACTGTGTAGAAAATAAGAGCATGAAGTGGGAACTAACATTGGTGAAGCACAGACAAATCACTCCTGGACAAAGAGAGCTTGCACTCAAGTGATAAAGTTCTTGAAACAGAACTATCACCTGGTATATCAGAGCATGCTTACTGGGAAATAGAGCAGAGGAATCTGAAAGTATTCAAGATTATAACAGGCAGATTTACAATTAGTGGTGTTTGTATGTAGGATGTGGGGATGTGTTTAAACTAAGGAGAACAAGAAAAGACCAAAAACATAAAAATAAAGAGATAAAATGAATTAGAGAAAAAAGTGAGACATACAAACAAGATAGACAAAGACCAAACAAATTATAATTGGAGTCTCTGAAGACCAAAAAAACAAATAATGATCAGTTTTAAATGTTGAACAGAATGTTTAAAACTGTAAGCAAAAACACTTTTCCAATATATAGACTAAACCTGAATCTACAACTTGAAAGAGTCCATTCTATATATGAGAATATTGGTATAGAATGACCAACTCTATCAAATGTCTTAGCAAAATGACTACATTATAAAGATAAAGAATCCCCTGACGCCTTGTAAAAATGGCATAAACCATTCCTCCCACAGCCTCTCTACTTGTTGTTGTTGTTGTTATGTGCCGTGGAGTCGATTTTGACTCAGCGACCCTGTACAGGGTTTCTGAGGCTGTAAATCTTTACGGGAGCAGAAAGCCTCATCTTTCTCCTGTTGTTGCACCATACACTCTAGTCACCATTACTGGATTTTTGCATATCCAAGTAAGTTATATACAAAGGCAAAGAATGTGCATGGCAAGCATAGGAAATTAATGCAAGAGGGGTTACATAACTTGCAAAAATTGTATAACGTGTACATTATTTGCATAAAAATACAGTAGTTGGCATTAAATTCTCAACATGTTTTAGAAATTCAAGTAAAGAAAATGTGAGTGACAAATTTTAATTCCAATCTAGTCTTCAAGTATCAAAGCACCAGGAGAACAATTTTAAACATATAAGAATTAGATAATATTAAACTCACATGATCTTCTCAAGGAGTCTTCTAAAATCTCATTGCTCAAAATGTGTTCTGCAAGCAAGTTTCAGCATCACTTAGAAGGTTGTCAGAATGTAGAATTTCAATTCCATTCTTGACCTTCTGAATCAGAATCTGCAATATTAACAGGAGTTCCAAATGACTATTGTGCACATTACAGTCCGGCAATCTCTGTGTAAGACAAGCTTCATCCAATCAAGAGATGATTGTGGAGACTTTAGTATAAGGGCCAGTGGTCTTTTTACTTAACATACATGGAATATATTTAATTACATATCTAAGACTTATACAAATGGGATAGCGGGTAGAACAGAATGTAAATGTTCTGTAAATTAGGAACAACACAGCTTAAAGAAATGTAAAAAGCAAGAGAAAGTAGAAATAAAATAATGATTATCTCAGGCAAAAGGAGGGCATCAAATGTATTAGTGTAAAGGTAACCAGCTGATGCTGTTGTTAGATGCTGTCAAGTCAGTTTCAAATCATAGTGACCCTGTATAGGGTTTCCAAAGAAAGGCTACTGAGTTTGTATCATTAGCCTTGTGTTTAGCAGTCCCATGCTTATCCTATAGTACCATGCGAGGATTCCAGAATTTGAGAGATAATAGACTACACAGAAAAATAAAGGGAAATACTATATTAAATATTTGAGAACAAGCATATAAGCCATATCCAAAAATGTAAAAAGGGGCTTAGTTCATCTATCAAAAAAAAAAAAATCAAAACAAACAGCAAAAAGGTCATCTATCTGCTGTATACCAGATACAAACTTAAAACAAACTGTTTCAAAAAGACTAAAAACAAAAGGATGGGGATACATGTACCAAGTAAGAACAACATTAATAAAGCAAAACTGTGTTTCTAATATAAAAAAAAAAAAACTTTAGGTTTTACTCAGGCCAAAAGAAGAAGGGAGTCCACAGTCAAGCTAGAACAGTTATGAATATCTAAACTGCAGGTATAGACATCACCCTCATAGAGTAGAAGTTATATAAAAGTTGCAGAGAGACTAGTAAACACACTAGTAATAGAGATTAGCACACTAATCTTGGTCAAAGAGAGCTCAAGTGGACAGAAAGATAAGTAAATACATAGAAGCCCTAAACAATAAAATCAATAAGGTAGATCTTATGAATACATACTCAACTTTATATCTTGATAATAGAGAATATATGTCTTCTTTATTCATATAAAACAGTCACAAAAATTGCACATTTTCTTGATCACATCAATAAAAATAGATGCAGTAAGTTCTATAGGTTGGAGCAATGCCTTTTGTGAAAACAGTGCAATAATGTACTATGAACAAAATGCAGTAACATACTGTGAACATAATGCAACAAAATTAGAAATTAATAGCACAGTAAAACCACAAAAATTTTCTCCTGGAAATCATAAAATTTCCTTCTTACAAAACTTTTGGGTAAAAGAAAAAAACATAAATTTCAAAGTTGGTAAAGTTTCAGAATTTTGAAATAAAACTGAAGCCTTAATCAACAGAACATTCATAAACTTAAATATTTATATTAGTAAACACTAGATGGTAAAGGTAAATTACATTAAAATCCCAACACAAAAGAAGGATAACTACAAGAACAGAAGGAAGCAGAAGGAATAGAAAAAAATGTATACATTAAGAAAACAGAAAACAAGAATAAATCAAAATGTTTGGTATATTTAAACGATCAACTAAATAATCACAACACTAGGTTCTTAATCAAAAAGATAAAGGTGTTGAGGGAAGGGCAGATATATCTTTGGTGTAGTAAGCCATTCTATACGTTGCTTTCAGCCTTAGACTTTGTAACTCCCACCAGACAACTCTTTTCTTGTTGGGTCTGAGTAAGAGAAGGTGGGAAAAAATGTAGCTAGGATGGTATGTTTCCATTGTGAATGAATATTAACACTTAACTAAAATGGTAAAAAGTTGGAACTCTAACATGACTTTAAAATGAACCATCTCAGAAGCAGTATTGGGGAGATCTCACAACTGAGAAGGAAGAGCCAGGAGGGGAGGGTGTCCTTTGGACCCTAAAATCCCTGTACATTGAGCCTCCTCAACTCAGAGACTGGCAGTTATGACACTGGAGGAGAGGCAGAGGAGCAATAGAAAAGCAAGAACATGAGACAGAGCAGCGGGCTTCTCAGCCCATGGAAAAAATAAAGCTGGG
>NW_006408575.1:16134333-16135211 GCF_000296735.1 Chrysochloris asiatica
TTTTTTTTTTTTTTTCTGCAATACCAACTAAGAAACAAAACCCAAAACCAGTGCCATGAAGTTGATTCCAGTCATAATATCTGAAATGACTCCTTATGATTTTTTTCAAACTGTAAATCTTTCTGGGAGCAGACAGCCTCATATATCTCCTCTAGAATCATTGGTGTGTTTGATAAAGGAAAAGCAAACCCCCAAAAAGAAGAAAAATTTTAAACAATCTTAACAGATTACTTTTTCTTTATACAAATAAAAGTAAAACATTCCATGAAATGTATAATTTCCATATAATTTACCAAAACTGAAGAAGTAAAAGTAAAGTATTTGGAGGAAATAATGAAAGCCATCAAAAGTCTGTTGCACAAATGCTTAAGATGCTATCACAAGAGCATTCTAGCAACATTTCTACAACCAAATAATCTCAATGTCACATGAATATTCCAGGAAACAAAATCACTTTCAGATTTTTGACCGAAGCAAATATAAATCTGATAAAGATAACATACAAAGAGCACTACAACACAATGTCATTTACGTGAAAACAAAGTATTAGCAACAGAATCTAACACATTTAATACAGTTTTCCAGGAACGTGGAATTGTTATATTAGGAAATTCAGTTATGAAATTTGTCATTTTAGAAAGAAAATACAATATAAACTGAACAGATTCTGAAATGTCCTTCACTACAATTCAAGATCTACATAAAATAGGAATTGATATGTATTTGCTTAACATATTTGTAATAAACATGCACACACAAAAAACTCTGTCATAAACCACTGCTTATTTAATGGATGAATACTAGAAATACTCCCACAAAAATCAGGAAAATGTAGTCACATGTGCTTGATTTCAGTTTCAAGTTGACATGTTGTACTG
>NW_006408575.1:16137288-16138217 GCF_000296735.1 Chrysochloris asiatica
TATGCTCAGCATTTCTCAAGCTGAGGGAACTGAAGAAAAATTCAAAGCCTCAACTTGAAAATTTGACGGATTCAATGGGCAAATTAATGAATGCTAAAAAAAAAAAAACAAAAAAAAAACAAAACATCAAATGAAGATGGAAGGATACAGAGTCACTGTACCAAAATGAAATGGTCGATGTTCAAACATATCAAGAGGTAGCATATGATCAAGAGCTAATGATACTTAAGAAAGAAGTTCAAAGTGTGCTGAAAACATTGACAAAGAACAAGGCACTTGGAATTGATGGAATACAAATTGAAATCTTTCAAAAAAGTGAAGTGGCTCTGAAGGCACTCACTTCATTTATGCCAAGAAACATGGAAGCCAACTACCTGGCCAACTGTTTGGAAGAGATCCATATCTGTGCCCATTCCAAAGATTGGTGACCCAATGGAATGCACAAAACATCAGACAATATCATTAATATAACAGGCAAGTAGAATTTTGGTAAAGATAACATAAAAATAGCTGTAACCCTGCATTGATATAGGACTTCCAGAGGTTCAATCTGGATTCAGAAGAGGACATGGAGTGAGAGATATCATTGCTGACATCAGGTGGAACTTGGCTGAAAGCAGAGAATACCAGAAAGATGTTTACCTGTGCTTTTTTGACTATGCAAAGGCTTTCGATTGTGTGGATGATGACAAGCTATGGACAACATTACAAAGTGTAAGTATTCAGGAACACTTCATTGTGCTCATGAGGAACCTATACATAGACCAAGAGCCAGTTGTTCAAACAAAACAAGGGAACACCAAATGGCTTAAAATTAGGAAAGGTGTGTGCTAGGGTTGTATTCTTTCAATACTTATTCAATCTGGATGCTGAACATATAGTTTGAGAAACTGGATTACATGAAGAAGAACCTGGCATTAGGATTGAAG
>NW_006408575.1:16142272-16143402 GCF_000296735.1 Chrysochloris asiatica
AAAGTGAAACTCAAGAAAACAAAGTATTATAATGAAATATGAAAGATCTGTAGTTAGAAAAAAACAAAAGGGAAGATCACACTCAGTAGTTCTCAAGCTGAATGAACTGAAGAAAAAACTCAAGCCTCAGGCTGCAGTATTGAAGGATGATTCTATGGGAAAATTTTTAACTGGTGCAGGAAGCATCAGAAGGAAATAGAAGGAATGCACAGAGTCAACATTCAACCCTTTTAGGAGGTGGTATATGATCAAGGTTCTGGTAGCGCAGTGGTTATGAGTTGGGCTGCAAACCTTTAGGTCAGCAGTTCTAAACTACCTACTGTTCCACTGGAGAAAGATGAGGCTTTCTGCTCCAAGATTTACAGCCTCGGAGACCCTGTACAGGGTGCTATGAGTCAGAACCGACTCCATGGCACAGAACAACAACAACGTATGATCAAGAACTGTAATTGATACATTTAAAAATGGTTATAAGCACTGGAGGCTCTCACTATTCTGTTGGGAGCAACTAAACTCAAGGTTTAAACTTGGGGGCAGTTTAACCAAAGGACTGCAACAAAACAGTTGAGGTCCCAGAAATCAGGCGAGATCCTTGCAAAGCCTGCCTTAAGGAACAAGGAATTTGCAATGTCTTGTATGCAGATATGGTCTTCACTTTAGTCTGCAAAAACATCTAGCTGCCTTATCTCTATTTCCCTAGCAATTACATTCTTCTGATAAAGTCCTGCTTATTGCATGCATCAGTAACACCAGATGTCAGTCTTTTTCCCTGCCCCCAGCATCTCCTTTGATTTGTGTATATAATAAACGGGCTGAACCTAAGTCAGAGTCATAGAATCTCCATCAGAGTGCTGTTTCCCACCTGGTCCCAATTTTACTATTATTTCATTTTGTGTTTTGTGTCTTCCTTTTTTTCTTATCTCCTATCACCCCTACTCAGGTTTAATCTCTCTGTGTGGGTCGCGGAGTATAGCCAATTGTCGGACACAGCAGTTGGCCCCAGCACTAGTCTATGCCAATAAATTCGAAAAATGATTACCTGGCCAACAATTGCCTTGAAGAGATCCATATTTGTGCTCATTTCAAAGAAAGGTGAGTATACAGAATGTGGAAATTAATGGACAATATAA
>NW_006408575.1:16145332-16147278 GCF_000296735.1 Chrysochloris asiatica
ATGCCTCTGAATTATGGTTTTGTGATGAATATTAAATTTACCATTAACTTTCAAAATAACAAACAAATCTGTCTTGGAGAAAGTATAAACAGAATGTTCTTTATATTTCGTCTCACATATTTTGGACATCAGAAGGGGCAAGTACCTGAAGAAGAACATAATGCTTGTTAAAGTAAAAGGTCAGTCAACCAGAAGAAGACCATTAATGAGATGGACTGACACATTGGCTGCAACAATGGGCTCAAACATAGTAACAATTGTGAGGACAATGCAGGGGTAGACAGTGTTATCTTCTGCTGTGCACAAGGCAGCTATGAGTGAGGAACAACTTGATGAAACCAGTAACAACACAACTCTGAACCCATAATTTCAATCCTAGGTATTTTTTCCAAGAGGAATGAAAATATTCCCACAAGATACCTAACAAATATTTTCAAAGGAATTTGAGTTGTGATTACCAAAACCTGGTAACAATGGACAAATTGTAGTAATATTTATACAGTGTAACACTTTGTTATTAGGTTCTGTCAAATCAGTTCTGACTCACAGTGACCCATACTATTCAACAAAAAGAAACTGCTGTGTTCCTCAGTAACATGGATGGATCTCAAAACCATTAAACAAAATGAAAGAAGCTTTACATCAAAGAGTGCAGAGGATAGTTGAACAACAGGAGGGTTAGGGGTGCTGATCCCCTGTGCAGTTGAAAATCCATGTGTAATCTACAGTTGACACTTGAACAAAACATCTTTGAACCTGTGGACCCACAGTTATTGCGATGGTGAGCACAAGTGTTGTGAGCATCTACTTAAATTGCCATGTGAGGCTAATCATCTCTGACATGAGCAATTCAGCTCTCCACAACTGATAGGAGGCATGAGAAGGACAGGGTTTCGCTGTGAAAGATGATCACTCATGTGAAAATTATTAGGAGTCCTGGTGTGGCGCTGTGGGTTAATGCGCCTGACTGCAAAGCCGTTTGAACTGCAAGGCTGAAGGTTCAAGCTCACCAGCTGATCTTGGAAAATCCTATACAGGATTTGCTATGGGTCAGAACTGGCTTGATGGCACTTAACAAAAACAACAACAACCAATAGTATTTTTAGCGCATATTTGCAATACTTCAGCTCACCACCACAAGAGTAGCAGGAAAAAATAAATCCACAGATAAAGGGGACTTTTCAGTTCAAACCTCTGCTATCCAAGTATCAACTGTACATAATTTCTGAGGTGTGATAATCTTCTGTATCTAGATTAAGTTTGAGTTGCACAGGTGGATGCGTCCATGCTCATTAAATAATACATTTTAGATTTACAAATTTCATTGTGTATAAACTTTACTTCTAAAAGCGGCAAACTGTAAACAAATATTGAACTTTAGTTAATGACATGTATGATAAAATATGGAATCCTGATGTGGCATTGTAGGGTAAGCACTGGACTGCTAACCACACAGTTGGTGGTTTGAAACCTCCAGCACTCCTTGCAAATTCTATATAGGGTTGATGTGAGTCTGAACCAACTCGATGGCACTTAACAACAACATAGTAAAATATTTAGGGGCATGTGTCAATGCCTGAAACTTACTTTAAATTAAAAAAAAAAATAAGATAGAATAAAATGAGAGATGGAGAAAGGGATGGATAGAGGGAGCTATGTGAAATTGCAAGCATCACACAATGGTAGAACTTCTGTGGTAGGTAAGATTTCTTTAACTTTTATGTATGTTTAATTTTTTCACATTGTACTAATAGAACAAGAAAGATACGTGTATATATTTACATAGAAAAATCATCAAACAATATTATGTAGAAAAAAAAAATCATACAGGGTAAGAGAAAGGAATAGCCAGAAATATCACCATAGAAAGCACAACTGACTGCAATACCTAAAATGGGTCTACAGCGCATCCACTGAAGGAGGCTTCCTGCAGAGCCTCTGCATTA
>NW_006408575.1:16148218-16163205 GCF_000296735.1 Chrysochloris asiatica
AAATGTAAAGGTAGATGTTTTGTAGCAAAAGGAGGGGAGTGATTGACTTTGCAATCCAGGAGCACAGGTCTCTGGGACCATCAAGGGAGAAGAGCGGCATGCAGGACCCTACCCAGAGAAACAGTGACACCAGAGATGGAGGCAGAGACAATGATGTGGAGAGATGCAGCGACTGGGGACTCTAGACCCTGAGAGGGAGAGGGGCTGTGTGCTGATGACCAGGGGGCAGGCTTGTAGGGTATACCCTTTGGTTGGTTGATGATGCATGGAGGGATTGTAACCATAGCAGTGAAACGATATACGATAGATTGAATGTAAAACCAATGTTCTCCCATGTAAACTATCACATAATTCACAATAAAAATTTTATAAGTAAATAAATAAAATTATACAGCTATCTCCAAATACACACACACACACACACACACACACACACGTTAGGTTTCTGGCTGAATATACAGGGAACTTAATTACTACTACTTAGTAAGAATAGGAAAATATGTTTTTAGTGGAGATAGGGAGACTTTGACTTTCTAGAGGGGAAATAAGGAAAGTTAAGAAATGGCAATACTGTCAAAAATGAAATTATACAAGCAGAAGAAGTAATGACCGAAAACAGCCAAAGGCGAGATCAGTGTTCTATGTAACTATATGTGTGTTTGAATGTAAAGTAAGCATGTAGGCGGCTCTGGGCCTTTACAGCTTAAACATTAAATGCTTCCTTTGCATCTATTACTCTGTACAGTTGACTTTTATGATACAGCAAAAATATAGTTTTTAAAATTAAAATGTATACCCTACTAGATCCTGGAATATAATAGTAGAAATAATGGCATCTCCTTCCTCATACACTTTCAAATTCAGATACCTAAGTATGTTAAGATGCAATTTGTGGTGCTGATGGTAATGGAGAGCTTTGGGCTATCTACCCAGTTGTAATACAGGAGAATTTCATGGACTCTTACTTTAAGGACAGCCCTGACCGTAAGAATTAGCATCAAGCTAGTTCTTATGAGGTAGAGGTAAATATACCCCCATTCTCACTATTCTCCACCACTTTTGATACCTGCCATTTTCTCTAAAGCATTATTTCTCTATTGGGTTTGATAATTCATTAGAATGGTCACAGAGAATTCATAGAAAAAACTGAAGTTCACCAACAACTTTAATAACAGAGGACATAAATAGAAACTAATATCTGCAAAGCACAAGCTTCACTCTTATGCCATCTAGTAAGTGTCCATTATGAAACTGTTTGAAATATTGTGAGAATGACCAAAATGTGACACAGAGACATGAAGGTAATGCACACTGTTTGAAAAATTATGCCTATGGTGTTGAAGAGTATTAAAAGTATCATGGACTACCGGAAGAACAAACAAATCTGTGTTGGAAGAAAGATAGCTAGAATATTGCCTCAGAAGCCAGGATGGCAAGACTTGATCTATCATACTTTCCACATATTATCAGGAGGGACAAGTCCCTGGCAAAGAGCATTATGCTTGGTAAAGTGGAGGGTCAGTGAAAAAGAGGAAGACCCCTAAGGAGGTAAGACTGAAACAGTGGCGGCAGGAATGGGAACAGACATAAAAACAATTGTGAGGATAGTGCAGTGTTTTGCTCTGTTGTGCATAAACTCAACGGCACCTAACAACAACAATAGGCTTGCTTGATGAATGGTTGCCATGAATTTTCAATTTATAAGAAACACAGTATGTGCTAAGCATGATAAAGTGAAGCAGAAGAAAATGCGGTATGTCTATATTACCCAGCTCCCAGGAGCAGGGGTTTAGAGCCTCAGGGCTCATGGAATTCTGCTCCCAATGACTCTCCACTTAGTGTGAAGTTTTACTGAGTTCTCAGGGTCTCTAATGGTGTCTCCTCTGGCCTCCAGAATTGCATTTTGCACATTCTTCACAACGATTGCTTTAATTATAGTTCTTCATATTGCAAGCAAAAGTACTCCGACTAGTTTAAGAAAAAAGAAAATTTTATGGATAGTCTCAGGATTACCAAATTGGACCCAGAGCATTGGCTCATGAATGGACTTTATAAGGTACTAGGAAGAAAAGTGCAAGAGTATCTAACTAGAAATCAGGTCGCTATTATTTTTCTTCAGCTTTTTATTTGTCATTGCCCATTTAACTTAAATTCGGATAACTATTCTTTATAGCTCTTTGGGGATTTATTGACTCTCATCATTACTTTTTTTCTTTACAGTTCCCTGTTCTTTCTCTTGGCAGACTAGCTTTTTTTTCCTTTTCAAAAGCATATCCTAGAAAATATTTCATTGCTTCCTAAATCGGCATGTCCTCCCAAGTCTAGCACTAACAAACCAATTCTGTGTTCGCAGGAGCAAAAATCAAATTGAACTATCTTGGGTTCAAGTGTCCTTCCCAGTTCAATTAAGCTATGGAAAGAGCTCTGAAGTTATGTGGAAGAAATGATAAGTGTGTACCTGGGCAGATACACCTGTGTGGAGCCTTTAGAGAAGGAAGCTATTAACTGATGTTGTGTATTGAATATGTCCCTTCAAAACATGTGTTGTAAATTCCAATTCTTAGACCTGTAGATGTAAATACATTTGGGAATAGGGATTTCTTTATTATGCTAATGGTGCTATATGGATATGGTGGCATGCCTTGGAGTTGATTCTGACTCATAGCAACCCTGCATAGGGTTCTGAAGGTGTACATCTTTATGAGAGCAGAAAACCCCATCTTTCTCTCACAGAATGCTGGTAGTTTTGAACTGTTGACCTTGAGGTTACCAGCCCAACTCATAACCACTACACTACCAGAGCTCCTTCATACTGATACAGAGTATATTATAGGCAAATCACTTTTGAGATATAAAAAACAGATGAGATACTGAAGTAAATAAGCACAGTTGGGGGAAGATAGATGGCAGCCTGAATGAAGACCACCAAGGAACTGAGATGAATACTACGGGGATTCAAAAAGTTCTTGAAAAATCCCATTGTCTTTTAATACCAGTTTTTCTATGAATTTTTGGATGCTTTCTCATAGAAGCTGAAAAGAGAAACACAAAGACTTTTCTCAGAGCCTTCCTCTACAGTGGTCCCCTGGATTTCTAGCCTCCAAAACGGTATGAAAATAAATGTCTGTTGTTAAAGCTACATACCTGTGTTACTACAGTTGTAGCAGCACCAAGAAACTAAGACATTCGGTGCAAGGTATGGGATCGCTTTATTAAAACAGCAATTTGTGCTTTTTAAATTAAATTGTGGTCCCAACACTCAATCCAATAGTTGACCTTTACTGGGATTGCCTGGAAGAGGCTCACCTTGTAGTTAACCTTTTCATGGATTGGTTGGGGTGGGGTGGGGAAGCCCATGGGTGACTGGTTTAAAAAACAAGGAAAGGAAACACCATCCGGTCCTGTGCCAACCTCACAATAGTTGATATGCTTGAGTCCATTGCTGCTTTCACTGTGCCAATTCATCTCATTGAGGTGGGGGCGGGTGTGGAGGTTCTTTCTCTTTTTTGCTGACTCTCCACTTTACCAAACATGATGTCCTTCTCTACGTACTGGTCCCCCCTGATAATATGTCCAAAGTATGAGAGAAAACATCTTGCCATCCTGACTTCTGAGGCTATATTCTGACTATATTACTTTCCACACAGATTTGTTTGATTTTCTGGCAGTCCATGGTACTTTTCATATTCTTCTCCAACACTAAAGGGACCATTTTTCAAGCAGTTGTACTCCCTTCATGTCTCTGTGTCACATTTGAATAATTTTTAAGATAGTTCAAACTTTTTCATAATGCTATGAACACTTACTAGACAGCAGTAAAGTGTAAACTTAACTTTGATGTGCACTGGCAAACAAAAAACATTGTGTGACTCACTTGATTGCAGTATTTGCTTATTGTAGTGGTCTGGAAGTGAAACTATCATATCTCTGCAGTAGCCTGAGGTCCTGGTGTGGTGCTGCAGGATAAACACTAGACTGCAAGTTCAGTTTGAATCACTAGATCAGTGATTCAAACTCACCAACTGCTCCATGGAAACCCTATACAGGGTCACTATGAGTCAAAACCAACTTGAAGACACTTAACAACAACAGCCTGTATGTAGTCTTTGAATGCTCTTGCTCTGGAACTCTACTCCTGCATCCTCTGCCACTCTCCTCCCCGCAAACTAGAGACCCAGAGTAGAATGTGATGTTATTGTAAAGCGCTATCGAGTCAGTTCCAACTCATATCATTCCTGTATAGGGTTTCCAAGGAGCAGCTGGTTCTAAACTGGTAACCTTGTGGTTGGTTCACAGTCCATTGCTGATCCACAGCACCACACCAGAATGTGATAGGGAATGATAAAGCCTTTATCAAACACCCTAAATTAGCAGCCAATCTTGCATTGCAAAAGCAGCCTCAAGACAATTTTCTAACCAACCCTTACAAGTTAATGTTTACCCCCAATCCTTCTTACTACAAAGAAATTTCCATACTACCAATGTGGGAATAGACCCAACCTACCCGGTCATTAAAAGGAAATTTCAAATTATTGGCCATGAAAATTATTTTTTAGTCCTCATATTCCTATATCTAATCAGTGGAGCAATCATGTAGGTCTGGACAAATGGAGACAGGAGTTTGTAACATGAAGTTTCTTACACAATTTAAAAAACACAAAGCTGACAATTTCTACATGCATCACTTTGGATATGTACTTAAGAGAACTGAGTATTGACTGATGCTGGATTCCCAGCTCCTGGCAGGGAGTGGTCATAGCCCTGAGATTTCTAGATCATCAGCCCCTTCATCCTAGTACTACCAACATCTCTCAGGTAAACACTTACCTGAACAGATGTAATGTTATCTAGACTTAATGCCTGGATAACATGTTCCTAGTTTTTAAGTGCTGTGGAGTCATTTCTGACTCATAGTGACCCTGTGTAGGGTTTCTGAGAAGCAACTGGTGGGTTTGAACTGCCCACCTTGTGGTCTGCAGTCCAGTGCTGATCCTACAGTGTGTAACAAAAAGCAGTACACAAGTGTTTTGGTTTACAATGAAGGAATTCAACGTCTGGCTAATCTTAACAACTACTTAGTGCTGCTTACTAACAATGAGCAGTTGAGATGAAGAAATGACAGTATTTGTTAATTCAACAAGTACTTACTGAAGATCTCTGTGCCAGTCCATATACTAGGCATTCAATGGCGTTGTTGTTGCTAAGTCCTGTCAAATCGATTCCAACCCATAGCGATCCTGAATAGGGTTTCCAAGGAGTAGCTGGTGAGCTTGAACTGCTAACCTTGCAGTTTAAATAGCTTTGCAGCACCACACCAGGACTCCAATGGAGAGATCAATAACAATCTATGGCAGGAAGTGATGTGCTCTTTGAAGAAAAGGAAGATGAGATTACAGTATATTTTATTCTGCTACATGGTTGAACACTGAAAATAATATGTTGAGTAAAATATAAATCAAAAAGTATTGCTATAAAATCATAGCTACTTTGATTAAAAATATCAAAGTGTGCAGCTATTGGTTCTTGACATACCCTTTATTTTAGTCTATACATTTCTAATGGCAGTGCTTCCATCTCTCTAACCCTTCCCTGAAGAATTCAGTGCTCTTCAATTTGCATGCCCAAACACCAGTTTTGGAATCCCCGAGGAACTCTATAGCTTACCCCATCCACCCTATAGCACAAGATCAAGGGCTATAGGGTGAATGGGGTAAGTTTCCCCAATGAGACTCTCATAGGATAGCTTTTGCTACCCTCAAAGGAAAGGCTGATTCATTGCCACGACAAAAAAAATCCTTTCGGTGCAAATTTCCTGGCCTTTTTGTCACCAATGTAGCTTTTGATTTTCTTAAAATTTCTTTCTAATAACCCCCAATATCATTCTGTATTCTTTGAGAAAAATCTATCACAGTTACCCCTTTGCATCCCCCAAATAGTCACCATAATCTTCTGAACTGATTTCTCTTTGTTGAATTTAATTGGTCCAGTTGATCTTTTCGATTGCACTTTTTTTTTTTTTTTTAAAGGAACCCTAAGAAGCAGCTCTGGGTAGCATAGCAGTTATGAGCCGGGCTGTCAACCACAAAGTCAGCAGTTCAAAACTACCAGTGGTTCTTCAGGAGAAAGATGAGGTGTTCTGCTCCCATAAAGATTTACAGCCTCGGAAACCCTGTGTATGGTCACTATGAGTCGGAACCAACTCCACAGTACTTAACAACAACAAACACACTAAGACAAATGTATTACTGAGAGAACTTGCCTGCAGACACCCACTTATCACAAAGACATGTTTAAACATGTTTTGTTTGTAATAAACCTGTGCATGTACAAACTGGAATCCGTTTGACTTACAGTAGAGAGACATGAAAGAACAAATACTTTATGATCCAATTTATATGAAATATCTAGAATAATCAAATGTAGACATATAAAAGTGATAGTGAGGTTGGTGAAGGACCAGGCAGGATTTTGTTCTGGTGTATACACTATGAGCTGGTACCAACTCAACAGCACCTAACAACAACAACAAGAGTTGTAGACAAGGATTAATGGGAAGTTTTGCTTAAAAGGCACTGAGTTTCTATTTCTTGTTGCTGCTGCTGCTGCTGTTAAGCGCCGTTGAGTTTGTTTTGACTCATAGCACACCTGTATAGGATTTCCAAGGAGGGGCTGGTGGGTTTGAGCCTCTATCCTTGCGGTTAGCCGTCTAATGCGTATCCTACAGTGCTACACCAGGACTATTTAGCATATAAAAATGATTGGAAATGAATAGTGGTCATGGCATACATCATGGTAAATTTAACTATTGTCACTTAATTGCAAACTTAAAAAAAAAATGGTTACAATAGTAAGTGTTATATATATTTACCAAAATTGTGGTTACAAAAGGCCTCTTAATATAGAGGATATTTGGAGAAAAGTCTGAATAAAAAGAAGTAGTAGTTATCTCAGAAAAGAATGTTACAGGCAGAGGCTAACAGTGTATGCAAAGATCCTGAGGAATGACAACATCAACAAAAGAGTTTCTAAGGAGAGAAGATAATATTGCACAGTGGGAAAGCAGACCTTGATCTGCCTAAGCAAAGCACAACATGAATGATGAAGAGCTAACTGCCTTGAGTCCGTAAAACACTTCACTGATCTTCATAAATCCCATCACTGTCTCTGTACCTTGTCATTTGTCATCAAAGTTCCAAGGTAATTTATTATTAGAGAACAGTGTTTATTTGGAAGTACAGTGTTCTTCCCTCCATTTTTCCCAACACAATTTAATTTGTCAGATCAAATGTGAAATCTGTTATATAAGTTCCTGATGTGATCAGTAATGGCCAGAGGGTAGCAATGCATCAATAAAGTAAAGTGGTCTTAATGACTTTTATTTTATTCTGTCTATAAACAAAGTTTAGAATGTAAACTCAGGATCAGGGCTAACTTGTACATGTAGTTTTCAAAGTGTGGTATACACAGGAAAAGGCAGATCAATGAAATAGAACTGAGAGTTCATAGGTAGACCCAGGTACACATGGAATTGCTTATGTGATAAAAAAAGTTCCATTCAAAGCAATGGAAAAATGATTATTCAATGAAATGTGCCTGACCAAATGACCAGGCATTGGGAGAAACATACAGATGTATGTCATAGCTAGTTATACAGAATAAGTTCCACATGAATAAAATGTAAAGACACAAAATATAATTGTAAAAGTCATCAAAAGAAAACGCTGTAAATTGAAAAAAGAATAGAGAAAGTTAAAGCAAGACACATAACGAAGACAACACAAAATTTTTAACTTCATAAAAAAAGTAGAAAGACAAATTTGTTAAGAAAGTGCAGGATGCTGCAAAAGTTAAATTATTCAATTCATAAGAAGTCCTTTTTTTTTTTTTTTTAAGACTACCTCCCTATTTCTTATAAAGTGCAAATAATATGGAGACAATTGGTAGAGGAAACAACACGAAAGACTTTTAAACACATGTGCAGATGCACATTCAGATTAAATAAATTTGACTTTACAAAGCAAAGTAACATTGTATTACATAAGCAAATACCAAAAAAATAAAAATAAAAATTTTGAAAAACCACATATTGGTGAGAGGGTAGGAAACAGACTTTTCTGTGCAATTGGTGAAAGCATAAATTTGTACAAGGATTTTGGAGAATAATTTGACTGTATCTCTTGATAGTTTAAAATGGGCTTTGCATGGGCTTTGACTTTGACATGAAAGCATGTACCCCAATGGATATGTTCTTAGCCATATACAAACAGAAATATATAAAGCTGCAGTATGACTTATAATAGTAAAAGTGTGGAAACAAACACTCCCCAATAAGGACTGAGTTAAATTTAAAAATGACACAATCTCACTTTTGTAATACTGGGCCATTAAAAAGATTCAGGTGGACTAATATGGGTCATTAGAAAGAATTCCAAGAGATAAAAGTAAGTAATAAAAACCAGAAAACGGTATCATATACTGTATAGACACACTAGTACACACAGAAAAATATAGTTATCAAGAACTAGCTCAAGAAATATCTATCATATTCACTGTGGCCAAAGGCCATTGACTTTATTAGCCCAATATCATATTGCCAATGAGTATTGAAGCAAGACACAAACCCAGATCTGTCAGACTCTAAAGCTCATGGCGTTAATCATGATGCTATATGCCATTTGATAATGTTAAAAGGACAAAAGTAGCAAGAAAACAGATAGCAAGCCATGTTCCACTTTCTACTTCCTAAACAACCAGGTATAAAAATGAACAGACCTATAATAATGGCAATAATAGAACTGTACAAAAGAGAGTCATCTTCACCTTTATGTCCTTGAAGGAAAGAGGTTTATTTGGCAGAAGAATGTTTAGCAGAATCTCCCTGTCTCAGGCTTGTTTCTCTAGAGAAGCAAAACCACTGAAACATATATATGTAGATATGAAAAGAAGTTTATATCAAGGAAACAACTCACACAGCTATAGAGGTAGGAGAGTACCAAGACCTGATCAGATGAATTGAATTCAGCAGGTCAGACAGCAGGCTGGATGGCTGGTTAGCAGGCAGGCAGGCAGGAAATTAGAATAGGACACAGACTCAAGTCCAAAGAACTAGAGGTGAGACTGTAAGTCAGATGCAAGAACCATACCCCAGTAAAGAACAAGCAAGCTTTGTATGAGTGTCTAATATGTTGGCAGTAGACCGTACTCCCGAGGAAATATTCTTTCAATTTACTGGCTGCACAGAACAGACCTCATCATAATTATATTATGTCCCAATATGGAAATAACTACATCTCAACTGCCAAACCTCTGAGAACCCTTGTCCAGTCAAGCTGGCACAAAACCTTTCTATCACAGTACATCCCCTTGTCAACTTAGCGTCTATGCATATCTTCTTAAACCATATACATAATCTAATAAAGATAACTATAAAGCCAAGCTTTGCCTAACATGAAACAATATGTGTACAACTGAAAATGTACTGAACAAAGCAAAAGTATTTGATATACACATACAAAAAAATATACACAACAATTACAGTCCTCATTTCTGCAACTGGTCATGTGGCCACAACTGGTATTTAGAACTAATTCTTCCACTACCCATTCTGTATTTCCTTTGCACTTGACAAGCACCCCAGCTGGAAATGGTTCTTTGCCTGGTGGGGTGACCCAAATCTTCATTCCTGAGGGGTCTGGGCCATTAGTAGTCATGCTCTTTTTTACCATTTTTTACCATTGATTTTTATTACACAACATGGTAGTACTAAAACACATCCTAAGGAATCTCCTGGCTTCCACACATATTCTTCTTTTCCTCCATTATGTAATGTCAATCCATTTTCACCTTGGTAATCAGGATCGATCTTACCACCCAATACATTAACTCATTTCTTTGCCTGTTGATCCAGGGGCATAAGAAGCCCAAAATATACAGGGGCATTCTTAACTTCTAGATCAATGGGATCCATGCTGTGTCTCCAGGTGGGAATATTTCTCCCTTTGGAAGTAAAACAACCAGACCTGAAGAGCAATGAGTTGCAGGGACAGGAAGTATAAGTTTTCCAAGTTGAATCACTAGGAGTAATGAGTGGTACCACAAAACCTTAGCTATACTACTCCCCTTTTCAGGGACAATGTAAAAAGACAACCAGAAATGGTCAGCATTTAGAACTTTCTCTCATCCTACAGCTTATAGAAGCACAGTTAACCAGACAGGAATTCTTGCTTCCAGTTATACATGAAGCTCAGAGATTTTCTTACAGTTCTAACTATATATTCCACCCAGTTTTAAAATTAAAGAAATCCTCATTTTGTTTGACAGATTTATGTGTCAAATATTCATCTGTAGCCAGATACAGGAACAAGTCTTCTAAGACATTGCTAAGTCATTGGGAAGAAGTTGAGAACTCCCAAATGATTTCTGGAAATTTGCAGCCTTAGAACTTGGCAAACACTATTCTAGCCCTGTGTCAAAATTTTCTATGCCAAGCCAGTAATTCCCAGACCTCAAGAATTTACTACACAGAGGTAGGCCAGGACCTAAACGCTGTCTCTATGCTTAATGATCCTGCCCCTCATCCCTCCACCACCACTACCAATGAAGCAGACGGATTCAGGACAAAGAACCCCAGTATGGTCAATCAAATTCTCTACTCCAGGAATATGAAGTTTATAACAGAGACTAGAATCCTGTTTTATTACTGAGTTAAATCAATAGCAGTATCCTAGGAAGAAAGTCAATAACCATGATGCCCCATTGTTGAATTTCCCAGAGCTCCTTGTGACCCATCCTTCTGAGGTTTTGATAATGTTTGTTCATTTCTGTGAGCTGTTTCAGCTTTTTTTCTTAAGCTGCCCGGAGCCAGTTTCTGTTATTTTAAACAACAAAACAATATAAGCAAATATATTCTTCTGCTTGTTATCTTCTAGTACCCATTTTCACATGTTTTCTTACTAACAGAACTTTGGTTTTGTTTGGTGTAGCAGTATATCCTTTTGAATACTCAATCTTCCATCTTTTCTTGCAGTTTGATGTAATCATGTGGCCCAATTCTGGCCAATGAGATGAGTAGAAGTCATGTGTGGAGCTTCTGGAAAGTCTCTAAAAATTAATGGACTCTGTGGCCTTTATCTTTTTCCCTTTGCCTTTATCCTTCTGTTTGCTTGGAATGGAGCTGTGATAATGCAAAGGGTGTTTCTGTGTGACTGTCTTGGAGACTGTAAATGCAGTACTTTCTCCTCTGACCCCAAACACCAAAGTTATGTCAGATTTTTCAAGGTTAAGGATGCAATTTTCCAAAGCGTTAAATCTGTTATAAGACTTCAAGTTGTAAGCCTGAGGGTCTCCAAGTTCCCCTCATTTCTAACTAAGATTTCCATTACTCCTACAAGTTGAATAATTCACTAGAATGAATGACAGAACTCAGGAAAGTTTTATGCCTGTGATTATAATTTTACTGTAGCAAAAAGAAAACAAATCAAGAGAACCAAAAGGTCTGGGAAAGTTCTGAACATGGAGTTTTCCTATCCCTTAAAGGGATACATTACCCCCCCACCTCCACCCCTAAAGCACCAATGTCTTTCACCATTTAGGAAGCTCACAGAGTTTCAATGTTCAGCGTTCTTGGTGAGGTTTCATTACATCAACATAACAGATTGAATCATTGCTTACATGGTGGAACTCAACTTTTAGCCTCCTGCCTGAAGTCAGATTGATATCACATAGTAAGTCTCTCTGGCATGGCCAGTCCCTACCCAACATGAACCATTTCATTAGTATAAAACTACAGATGTGATCAGAAACCCTCATGAATAACAAACACTCCAATCACTGAAGCAATTCCAAGGTTTTAGAGGTTAACTCCTAGGAACCAGGACCAAAAAATCCCAAATTCTTTGGAGAAAACCAAATACCCCACAGATACCCAGAAAGAGAGTTGTCCTCTGGTAACTCTGAGGATTAGAGTCAAACACTGAGGATGGCAGAAAAAGAATTGCAAAGTCAGTGTTTCCCTGAAGATATGCATATCTTGAATAATAGCAATAGTCTCACTTAGCAATTTCTTACGTGAGATAAAAAAAACTTTCATTTGGTTAAGCAGGTTGGATAGGTTTCTTAAATATACAACTGAATATGATTCCAAGGGATGTACTACCTGCTCATTTTTTGTCCCTTGCATGTATTTAATTCAAGTAAAACAATCATGAGACTATCTGATGGCACAGTGGTTAAGTGCTCAGCTGCTAACCAAAAGGTTGGTGGTTCAATGGGTTAACGATATGGCAGTATCCTTCCATAAAGATTACAGCCTTGGGTGCACTATAATATAGTTCTACTCTATCCTATGGAGCCATTATGAGTCAGAATCAAATCAATGACAACTTGTTGTAGTTAGGTGCCAACGAGTTGGTACCGACTCATAACAACCTTATACAGACAAGAATGAAAAACATTGCCCAATCCCAGGACAACCTTACTATTGTTGCCATGCTTGAACCCATTGATGTTACCACTTTGCCAATCCATCACACTGGGAGTCCTCCTCTTTTTCTCTGACACTCCACCCTACTGAACATGATAACCTTCTCCAACAGATCCCTCCTAACAATATTTATGAAGTATGAGACAGAGTTTGGCCATCCTGGCCTCCAAAGAGCACTCTGGCTACATTCTTCCAACACAGATCTGTTGGTTCTTTTGGCAGCCCAAGGCACTTTCAATATTCTGCTCTAACACCATAACTCAAAAGCATCAATTCGTCTATGATCTTCCTTATTCACTGTCCAGCTATCCCATGCATATTAGGTTATTGAAAATACCATGACTTGGGTCAGGCACACCTTAGTCTTCAAGCTGACACCTTTGCTCTTCAACACTTTAAAATGCTTTTGTGCAACAGATTTGCCTAATGCGATATGTCATTTGATTTCTTGATTGCTGCTTCCATGAGTGTTGATAGTTGATCCAAGAAGAATGAAGTCCTTGATAACTTCAATCTTTTCTCCATTCATAAGAATGTTGTTTATTGGTCCAGTGGTGAGGATTTTTGTTTTCTTTACACTGAGATGCAATCCATACCAAAGGCTATGCTCTTTGATCTTCATCAGTAAATATTTTAAGTCTTCTTCACTTTCAGCAAGGAAGGTTGTATCATCTGCATATCGCAGGTTGTTAATGAGTTTTCCTCTAATCCTGAAGCCACATTTTCCTTCATATAACCCAGCTTCTCGTATTATTTGCTCAGCATACAGGTTGACTAAGTATGGTGAAAGAATACAACTCTGTTGCACACCTTTCTTAATTTTAAACCATTCAGTGTCCCCATGTTCTGTGCAAACAACTGCCTCTTGGTCCATATACAGAGTCCTCATGAGCACAATTAAGTGTTTTGGATTACTCATACTTTACAATGTTGTCCATAGCTTGTCATGATCCACACAACTGAAAGCCTTTGCATAGTCAATAAAGCACAGATAAACATCTTTCTGATATTCTCTGCTTTCAGCCAAGATCCATTGGACATCAGCAATGGTATCCTGTGTTTCACAGCCTCTTCTGAATCAGGCTTGAACCTCTGGAAGTTCTCTGTCAATGTATGCCTGTAGCCATTTTTGTATTACTTTTAGTAAAACTTTACTCATATGGGATATCAAAGAGATTGTCCAATGATTTCCATATACCATTGAGTCACCTTTCTTTGGAATCGTCACTGTCATTTTAATGGTAAAATACATAGATGCATAATCCCTTATAATAAATGGATGTCGGTGGATGTTGGGAATGCCATTGAGTCAATCTGACTCAGAGTAACTCCATGTAACAAGGTCAAACTGCCCCACAGGTTTTCTGGAATGTAATCTTTTAGAACAGATTTCTAAGAACTATAATCTTTTAGAACATTGCCTGGTCTTTCTTCCATGGAGTCCTTTTATGGATAAAATATGTGGATATTTTTGTTGTTGTTAAGTGCCATTGAGTTGGTTTCAACTCAGAGCAACCCTGTATAGGATTTCTGATGAGCAGCTGGTAAGTTTGAACCACCAACCTTGTAGTTAGCATTCCAGTGCTTATCCTACATTGCCAAATCAAGACTCCAAAATACATAGATCCATAAATCTTTTTAATAAGAGGTAATTGGAGGTGATGCACTCATTTGACTCATAGTCGCTCATAGTAACTCCATAAGGAGCTCTGGTAGCATATTAGATTGTGAGCTGAGCTGCTAATCGCAAGGTCAGAAGTTCAAATCTACCAGCTGCTCCATGGGAAAAAGATGAGGCTTTCTGCTCCCATAAAGATTTATACTCTTGGAATCCTTTACAAGATTGCTATGAGTTGGAACCAACTCCAAGGCCCCTATCCACCACCACCAGTAACTCCATGTGACAAGTTAGAACTGCCCCAAAGGGTTTTATAGGCAGTAATTTTGGCATCAGATTGTCAGGTATATTTCCCATGGAGTCCTTTTATGAGTAAAATATGCAGATGTTGTTGTTGTTAAGTGCCATCAAGTTGGTTCTGACTCACAGCAACACTGTACAGGGTTTCTGAGGAGCAAATGGTGATTTTGAACCAATGACCTTGTGGTTAGCATTCCAGAGCTTATCGTACAGTGCCACACCAGCACTCAGAAATATGTAGATATATAACCCTTTCTAATAACGGGTTGTTGGTGGAGGTGATGCACCAATTCTGACTCATAGTGACTCAGTAGAACTGCCCCATAGGCTTTTCTGTGTTGTAATATTACATTCATTTGATGATGAGGCACAACTCAAAATGAAGAGAAACTACTGTAACATCCATTAATAATAGGAATGGAATGTACCAAGTATAAATCTAGGAAAATTAGAAACTATCAAAAATGAAATGGAACGCATAAACATCGATATCTTAGGCATTAGTGAGCTGAAATCGACTGGTATTAGTCATTTTAAATTTGGCAACTGCATGGTTTACTATGCTGGGAATGACAAATTAAAGAGGAA
>NW_006408575.1:16163435-16164181 GCF_000296735.1 Chrysochloris asiatica
TGGTAATTGGAATGCAAAGGTTGGGAGCAAAGAGGAAGGAACAGTGATAGAAATGATGCTGTAGATCACATGACAGAATTCTGAAAAATCAATGATTTGTTCATTTTAAATGCCTTCTTTAGACAGCATAAGAGACAACTATACACATGGATCTTGCCAGAAGGAATACATAGAAATCAAATTGACTACATCTTCAGAAAGAGATGATGGGAAAGCTCCATATCATCAGTCAAAACAAGGCCAGGGGCAAACTGCGGAACAGATCACCAATTACTCCTATGCATATTCAGATTGAAGCTGAAGAAAATGAAAACAAGTCCACAAGAGCCAAAATATGCCTTTGAATCTATCCCACCAGAATTTAGAGATTATCTGAAGAACAGATTTGATACATTAAATACTAAAGAAAAAAGACCAGAAGATGTGTGGGATGACATCAAGAACAGCATGAAGGAAGAAAGCAAAAAATCATTAAGAAGACAAAAAGAAGGAAGATGATTAAATGAATGTCAGAAGAGACACTGAAATTTGCTATCCAACATAGAGATGCTAAAGCAAATGGAAGAAATTAGGAGATACAAGAGCTGAACAAAAAGTTACAAAGGTCAGCTTGGGAAGACAAAGTCAAATATTACAAGGAAATGTGCAAACATCTGGAGTCAGAAAACCAACATAAAAGAACATGCTCAGCACTTCTCAAGCTGGGGAAACTGAATAAAAAATTCAAGCCTCCATTTTCATTATTG
>NW_006408575.1:16165756-16167184 GCF_000296735.1 Chrysochloris asiatica
CAAAGTGGCAGCATCAATGGGCTCAAGCGTGACAACAATTGTGAGGTTGGCCCAGGTTCGGGCAGTGTTTTGTTCTGTTGTGTATAGGGTCACTATGAGTTGATACCAACTCAATGGCACCTAACAACAACAACAACAATTATTTAGGGGTCAGATTGCCAGATCTTTCTCCCATGGAGCCAATGGTTTTGTTTGGGTTACCAATCTTTTAGTTAGCAGTCACGTGCTTAACTATTTGTATAACCTGGGCTCCTTATAATAAAATATAGGGTAAATAAGTGATAAACAGAAGTTGAAACATGTAAACAGAAAGAAAAAAAATCATTGAATCTGACTGGCAAGGGAAAATTGAATATTAGAGATGGTAACTGATATGGGCCATGTAAGTAAATATAATGTTGATAAGTAAATAATGGAACAAGAACCTATAGACTGGGAACAGAGTGAGAGAAAAGTTCTGTAGGTCTGCTGTGGAATGCAAGTTAGTGTTTTGATTATCATTGCAGATAAGGAAATCTAACAGTGAAACTTATCACTTGCTAAGCACATACAGGGCACCAGTTGCTTTATATACATGTTTTCAGTAAATCCTTCCTATAAGCCCCCCAAAAATAAATAAATAAATAAAAAGCAGTTAGGTACTAGTATTACTCCCATTTTACATATAAATTAATTAAAGCAACAAAAACTGAAATAAGTTCTCCATAATTTTAAGCTAATATTGTAAGTGGCAGAATTCATCTACCTCTTTAGTCATTTTGTTCAAATGTTTCATAATGATCTTATGAAGGGCATTATTAATAAAAATGGGAGTGGTTATTGGCACGTGAAATTAAGTGCAATCCAATGGCCAAGTAGAGCATTAAGTATTTAAAGCATTGCACTGTCAAGAGCCTGAACTATGTTGTTGTGGTGGTATTAAGTGAAATTGAATCAGTTCAGACTCATAGAGACTCTGTACAGGTTTTCTGAGGAGCAGCTGGTGGGTTTGAACTGCCAACCTTGTAGTTTGCAATTCAGTGCTGATACAGCATGACACTCACCACTGTGGAATGGTTGGCGAGTTCGAACCACCGACCTTAAAGTTCTGGCTGGTGAGTTTGAACTACTGACCTTAAAGTTCAAATGGACCTTGCTGTCTAGTGCCACATCAGAACTCCTAAAATGGAGTAGAATAGGTCCTTTTCGTAACCTCAAGGAAAAGGATTCCTTTGAGTCTCCAGTGAGACTTGAACTCATGACCACTTTTAAGACCAGTGTTCTAACCCCTGAGCTATGCAGCCACTACAAGTTATTATCAGGTGCTTTCAAGTTGGTTCTGACCCATAGCAACTCTATGGACAGCAGTACAAAACACTGCTTAGTCCTGTGCCATCCTCACAAATGCTGCTATGCATGAGCCCATTGTTGCTGCCACTGTGTCAATCC
>NW_006408575.1:16168444-16169833 GCF_000296735.1 Chrysochloris asiatica
AACAACAACAACAGCAACAACAAAGAGGAACCATTACCAAACTGAAATAGAAACCTCCACATATTTCATACCCTGCATTTAGAGAATGAATTAGATGAAATGTATGCATTGTTTTCCTAGGTGGGAAGATAAGTCTTTAGATGTGAGATGATGAATAAATGAAATATAAGTTGACTAGGAGGTCAACACTCATAGAACCAGCAGTCAAGAAATCAAACGGTGTTTTGCATTAAACAAAACTGCTTCATGAGATCTCTCTTTAAAGTGTTCAAGAGCAAAGATATCCATTTGAGGACTAAAGTTCACTTGACCCAAGCTATGGTATTTTTAATCACCTCATATACATGTGAAAGTTGGACCATGAATAAGGAGTACTATAGAAGGATTGATGCATTTGAGTTATGGTATTAGAGTTGAATATTAAAAATACCATGGACTAGGGATTGGGCAGAAAGGCTGTGCAGAACCCAGTCAGTAAAAACATGGAAAACCATGTGAGAAAGATCCAGTGGTCAGTCCCGGATATCTGAAACTCAGATAAAGCGATTAATGGTTTGAGGGCTTACCAGGAGTAAGATTTGGAGCAGAAATAAGAAAGAAGGTGTCTTCCAATTTGTAGTGGCCAACATGTGCCTCCACAACCATTTTGAACAGGAGTGAGCCAAGAGAGAGATAAGAGATCACTCCCAGTGCAGAAACCAGACAGCAGCAATCTGCAGAAAGAAGTTATGAGTGCCCTGTTGTTGTTTTTTTCCCATTTCATGTCTTTTCTTTTGTTCTGTCTATTCATCTCCATGCTGGTGACCAGAGGGGAGACCAGTACAAATAGAACACCCAGCGAAGGTCCTACATAGCACATGAAAAGTTCTTTGACACGAGGAAAGATTGTCACTGATCTTCACTGTGCTGGGGAGTATTTGTGCCTTGTAAAATCTGCATCATGGAAGAAACTACTCCAGGAGTCTCTTCTAAAGTGGATCTGGCAAGCCCTGGGCTGGTTCTCACTAGGAGAATCAGCTAAAAAGACTTGAGGGGAAGAAAAAAAGAAGTTCTATGTTAAATCACATTGGCACAGCAGGAACATCGTGAAATCTCTCAGTTGGCTTAGAAGGTAAGAGTCCTTTAGGTGACACTAGAGAATTACTCATTTTTCCCCCCATGGTTTTTCTATTTTATTGCTTTGGGGATTTTTTCCCCCTCCTTTTTCCTGGTGTGGCACTAACAGTTAATGTGCTGGGCTGCAGAGTTAGTTTGAAACACAAGGTTGGTAGTTCAAGCTTACCAGCTGCTCCTTAGAAACCCTATACAGGGTTGCTATAGGTCAGAACTGACTTGATGGTATTTAATGTGACTTAATGGCATTTAACAGCAGCAAATATATATATATAT
>NW_006408575.1:16170346-16171249 GCF_000296735.1 Chrysochloris asiatica
AGTGCTGGTTTTGGGCCCTTTTCCTATCTTGTGAGAGTGTTTTTCTCTTTGAGCTTCACCTAACAAGAAGACAGCAATTGTTTCTGTATAACCATGCTACAAAGGTACCTTCTAAAACTCCACCAATTGTGCAAGTGCCAATACCCACTGATATACACCAGAATAACATCTACAACCAACAACTGCTAAAAACATTCTGAATTGAGCAGAAAGAGCAGTGAACAAAGAAGCCCATCTCCTGATCACACCCACCAGGAGGCAATTGGAGAGTACATAAAAACACACCAACATACATTCATCTAATTAATACAAATAGAACACCACCACAATGCCTAAAAAGCAGAGGATATCTGCTCATGTGCTGAAACAAGCCAGAGTAATGCAAACAAATGACCAATAAGAAGAGCTAGGAATTACATTAGGGGATGAAGAAGCTTTGGAAATTTCTGAAAAGGTATTTAGGGGAATGATATTGAGGCGCGTATAAAGGTTTCACAAAAAGGCCTAGATAATAAGGAAGAAGTAAGAAAAGTGCTACAGGAACAAATCAAACAAAATAGATACAGCATTGATGACAATACAAAACCAATAAAGAGAAGTCCAGACAATCAACACTAAAATATCAGAAATGGACAATGTACTGAAAAAGCAAAAGAGTAGAACTGAAGAGATAGAAACCAGAATGAGAGTGCTTGAAGATAAATCTGCCAATACTGCGAAGAGGGAAAAACAAGCAGAAAAAGAATGAAAATATCTGAAGAAAACCTAAGATTCATGTGAGAAAACATGGACAGGAAGAGACAAAAGAAAACCACAGCACAGACAGTCAAAGAGTTGCTAAAAGAAAATTCCCCTAACATCTTGAAGGATGACAAGTATTCAAGAACCTGAATGAACCTCAGG
>NW_006408575.1:16172379-16173617 GCF_000296735.1 Chrysochloris asiatica
AGGAAAATCCAAAAAGATTATGGAAGTATTAAAACTATGAAGAAATTGACAAGTAAAAGCACGAAGTAAATGAAATCAGTACAGGAAACCATATAGAACAAAGAAATCAGCAGCACCACAAATTACAAACATGATGACAGCAAATTAATCCATACCTATCAATAACTTTACTGAATGTCAATGGGTTAAATGCATTAGTCAAGAGACAGAGTAGTGAAATGTATTATGAAAATAGTATCCTTAAAAATACTGTCCACAAGAGATACACCTAACACAAAATGATAAAAATAGATTAAAAATTTAAGAATGGAAAAAATATACCAAGGAATACAATAAAAAGTATGAAGTGGCAATATTAATCTCTGATAAAATAAACTTTAAGGCAAAGAATATATAACCATAATAAATATCTATGTTCCCAACGAACGAGCCCCAAATACATAAAACAAACCCTAATAGAAATGGATAAAGAAATAGACAACTCTACAATAATAGTTGTTGCTGTTGTTGTTGTTGTTAAGTGTCATCAAGTTGGCTCCAACCCATATTGACCATATAAAGGATTTCCAAGGAACAGCTGGTGAGCTTGAACTGCCAACCTTGCAGTTCAAATGGCTTTGCAGCCTAGTGCATTAACCCACAGCACCACACAAGGACTTCACAATAATAGTGGGAGATCTTAATATGCCAGTATCAAAAAATGACAAAACAACTAGAAAGAAACTCACAAAGACACAAAGGAACTAAACAACACAATCAACTAACTTGACCTTATAGATTTGTGCACAGCATTCAACCCAACAACAAAGCAATGCACATTCTTTTCCAGCGCACATGGAATATTCTCCAGAATTGACCATGTGTTAGGCTATAAAGCAAGTCTCAATAAATTTAAAACCATCAAATTACACCAAAGCATCTTCTCAGATCACAATTTTATAATATTAGAAGCCAACAATAGGAAGATCAAGAAAATAAAATACATGGACTGAACAACACACTGCTTAAAAACTACTGGGTATTAGAACAAATAAAAAAATGAATGGAAAAAATTCCTGGAAACAAGTAGAATAAAAATACAATATGCCAAAACCTTTAGGACACAGCAAAGCAGTGCTGAGAGGACAATTTATTACAATAAATGTACACATCCAAAAATGAAAAAAAAAATTATTAACACAACATGTACAAAAATTAGGAAAGGACCAGCAAAGTAAACCAACAGTCACAAGAAGAAA
>NW_006408575.1:16176977-16177672 GCF_000296735.1 Chrysochloris asiatica
TGTTAAGTGCCGTCGAGTCGGTTCCAACCCATAGCGACCCTGTACAGGGTTTCCGAGGCTGTAAATCTTTACAGGAACAGAAAGCCTCATCTTTCTCCCGTGGATCAGCTGGTAGTTTCGAACTGCAGACCTTAAGGTTCACAACCCGATTCGTAACCACTACATTACCAGAGCTCCTTAATAGGGCATCAATTTTTGGCGCCCACCGATGGAGAAATCTGACTGTGGTGGGAATATGTGGTGCTTTCTGAATCTATCGGTATGCTGCCTGTGGGCCCCTCAGCCTGAGCTGAGATCAGAGGAAAGGGTCACAACCAGGCTGACACAGTGCTGAAACCACAAAGCTGTATCTGGGAAAAGAGGTATGATGTCTTTTTATACTATTCTTTCCTCCTCTCCTGTCACATCCTCTCTACCCAAGCCCAGACACCTTCAGGCAGCTGGGTGTGCACCCCTAAAGGGTCCAGCGTTGCACTCACAATTTTCATACGGTACAGGGAGGAAATCCATGGGAGCCCCAGCAGTCCCACTAGCTAATCCTTAGGCTGCTTCTTATGACGTCTGACTCTGGGACTCAGCCCTAAAGTTGACCTGGGTGAGACCCTTTATCCCTGCTTTACCTAACAAGAGACAGCATATCTGGCCAAACAGCCAACCCTTATTTGCACCTTGTAAAACCCCAACACAAAAGGTAA
>NW_006408575.1:16179786-16180895 GCF_000296735.1 Chrysochloris asiatica
AAAACTACAAAACACTACTACAAGAAACCAAAAGAGACTTGCAAAAGTGGAAGAATGTACCGTGGTCCTGGATAGGAAGACTTATCATTGCGAAAATGTCAATAATGGCCAAAGCAATTTACACATATAATGCAATCCTAATCCAGGTTCCAATGACATTCTTCTAAGAGATGGAAAAAACAGTCACAAACTTTATATGGAAGGAAAGAGAACCAGGATAAGCAAAACATTGCTTAAGAAGAAGGATAAAGTTGGAAGCCTTTTACTCCCTAATTTCAAAATTTAATACACAGCTACAGTGTTCAAAAGAGCTTGATACTGGTATGATGAAAGATACATAGATCTATGGAAAAGAATCAAGAATCCAGAAATTAGCCCATCCACATACAGATAACTGATTTTTAACAAGGGCCTAAGTATATTGTATGGAGAGGAGATCATTTTTTCAACAGATGGTGCTGGCAGAACTGGAAAGCAATATGCAAAAGATTGAAACAAGACCTTTATCTCTCACATCATACACATTATGGATTAAAGACTTAAATGTGAGTCCCAGAATTATAAAGGCCATCAATGAAAAAATTGGGACAAATATGAGGGTTCTGGTGCAGGGCACACACAGACTACCAAACATTGTGAAAATTACACTGTTATGTGCTGTGGAGTCAGTCCAGACTCATAGCAACCCTTTATAGGGTTTCCAAGGCTGTAATCTTTACAGGAGCAGAAATCCTCATCTTTCTCCTGCAGAACTACTGGGAGTTTCAAACTGCTGACTGTAAGATTAGCAGCCACACTCATAACCACTATGCTACCAGAGCTTAGACTGAATGGGAAAAGGCAGAAAATAATGTTAAGGTGCTTAACTGTTTTGTGGATATTGGTTTCCTTTGCCTACTATTTTGATATAGACTTAAGTAGAATAGAAAGGAATATTAGGAAATACAATGGCAGAAACGTGTAAGCCCATCTTCAGTCTTCAGCTAAAAGGGTACTAGAATTTGCCCAAGGAAATAGTCTTCTTGTTAAGTCTTTGGAGAGTATGGGGCTTAGGTGGGATTCTGAGCCCCACTCAGAACCTTTGGAGGTGGAACAGTCTCACTTGAAAA
>NW_006408575.1:16183625-16184970 GCF_000296735.1 Chrysochloris asiatica
ATAGTTACATAAGTAGAGAATGAAAACAAAGTCTGCAGCAACAACAACAAATCTACAAATACATCATTTAGATTAAAAACTGAGTCTACTAGGTTAATGGATACAAAGACATCATAAAATAAAGCAATTATATTTCAGTAAGGCAGTCCTGGAATGGCACTGTAAGTTGATTTGAACCTCAAGGCCAGTGGTTCAAATTCATCAGTCTCTCCTCAGAAACCCTGGGTTGCTCAAAGTCAGAATAAATTCGATGGCACTTAACAGCAACAACCTGCCAGCAATAAGCACCTAGGAAATGAATAAAAAGACAATGCTTACACCATTTTAAATACTAAATAATGTATCAGCCTGGAGCATCTTGTAAAGCCAAAAGGGAATTGAGTGCTCAGAAAGCAAAATGATGGTGTATGACAAAGGGAAAAAGAAGGCATCTAAAAGATCTCCCAATGGCTAAAACTGGGCAAATTTTAACAGAATAATGTAGTATCACATTATATTTTACAGTATAAAATAAATATCCATAAATCCATATGGAGATAAATAAATGATTGCAACAATAAATGGAAAATAGACAAATCTTCCATACAGGATAATTCTAAATTATTTATTTAACTACACCTCTTACAAGGATACAGAGCATAATTCACCACCCCTAAGTATGAGCGAATCCTGATTTGATGCTGTAGAATAATCACTGAACCACAAGATTGGTGGTTCAAACCCATGAGTTGCTCCTCGGAAACCCTACACAGGTTCACTATGAGTGAGAATCGACTCGACAGCACTTAACAACAAGAAATATGAGAAGGAAGGACACAGTGACTTTCTTCTAAGGAAAACAGTATGGAAAAGAGAAAAAAAGAGGAACTTAACATGGAGAACTGTGACAAACACTACCTCAGCCAGATGATCTCCCTTAGCATCATCATTGAAGTCATGCCCTTGATATATGATGATGGTGATGATGATACCTCTCTAGTCTTCAGAATCGAGTTGTAATTGAGTTGATCACAACTAGGTGTGACCCCCATGAACAGAGACTGCCCCATGGGTTTTTCTAGATTGTAATCTTTACAGAAACAAATCATCAGGTCTTTCTTCCTTGAAGGTGCTGGATAGATTCAAACTTAAAACCTCTCTGTTAGCAGCCAAACACTCAACATTTGCACCATCAGGACTGTTTCAGGAATCCATAACTTTAGACTAATCACGGGGGGTGGGGTGGGGGGTGGGGGGATTAGATAGATAGATAGATAGATCTCAAAACCCAAATTGAGGGACATTCTACAAAGACCAGACCAGTAGTCCACACAGCGGTCAAAGTCATCAAAAATAACAAAAGTCT
>NW_006408575.1:16202889-16240616 GCF_000296735.1 Chrysochloris asiatica
GAGTTCAGAATGTTGAAATATAAGAGCTTATGTTTGTTCAAAGCTGTCTGTCTTCTAGACAGAGGTTTCCTATGTGCGATTCCGCCCCTTTTCTCTGGAGCCCTACCTGAGCTGCCTCGTCTGGGAAGCGCCGGTCCCCTTTGTATGTGGATTTCTTGACTGCTGCTTGAATGAATGTTGACTTTAGACCAAAGAAAAGTTAAGTCTCTGAAAACTTCAATGTTTTCTCCATGTATCATAATAGTATTCATTGGTCTAGTTGTAACAAATTTTATTTCCTTTACATAGTGGTGTAATCAATACTGAAGATTGTGGTATTTCATCTTTAACAGTAAACAGTTTAAGTCCTCTTTACTTTCAGCAAACAAGGTTTTATCATCTGCTACCATAGATTATTAATGAGCCATCCTGCAAGCCTGATGCTATACTCTTCTTCATATAATGCAGTATCTCAGATTACTTGTTCAGCATACAGATTGAATAAATTGGTTTAAGAATACAGCTCTAGATAGTGCAGTTTTGGAGGCAGGACAAGCAGATTCAAGTAGGACGAGCTCCATGGGGGAGATGCCAAAAATTCAGAGAAGGTGCTTTTATGGGGCTGCTCCAGAGCTTTGGATCTAGTATAAGGTGTAAGGAGTCAGTTTCCCACACCCACCAGTGGAAAAAATCACTGTATAAAGGAAAATACTGCAATTTCGGAATTGATCATGGTTCAGGACACTGCCTGCAGTGCACTTCCTCCCAGGCTGTGTTCTGCGGGTGGGGCCACAGTCAGACTGACAAAGTGAAACTTGCACAGCAACATTTGAAAAAAGAGGAGTGGGGGATTCTACACATTTTTTCCTCCTCTTCCCAGTCCTGCCTTCTCTGCCTAGCCTGGCCACCTTCATGCAGATGGATGCACACTCTGAAAAGTGTCCACCATTGAACCCACAGTTTTTCCCATGGCACAGAAAGGAGGATACCCTTCCGTCTTATGGACTGACCCTTTGGCAGCTGATTATGAATTCTGACTCTGGGACCCAGTCCTAAAGTTGACCTGGTGGGACCCTTTACTCCTGCCACCGGTTATACAGCTACAGTTTTATTTTTGTTTGGGAGTGGTTGTTTTTGTTTTTGCTTTTATATCACTTATGTTTCTGGTCCTTTTGATCACACTTTTTTTCCTGAGGGTGGAAGCTTTTTCTCCTTACATTACCCAAGAAGAGGCAGCAATCATGGCCATATAGCCAAGCTACAATCATACCCCATCATATCTCACCATTGGGACAGGAGCCAATACCAGCTGCTAGACATTACATGTGAAAATGGAAGTCTATCTCCAGATCATATCCACCAAGAGACACTCAGCAAGCTTAACAATACAGCAACATACATTCATTTAAGCATTAAAAATCCACATAACTACTTAAAATGTCCAGGAAAACACAACAAATAGATTAACTGGACAAATGAGCTGGAGGCAGACACAGTATTTCCAGTAGAAGAAGAGCAGGTTTTAGATACGCCTGAGAAGGAATTCAGAAGAATGATATGGAAACAAATTCATATACTCTGAAAAGCAGTGGAGGAAAATAAGGAAGAAGTCAGCAAAGTGCTACTGGAGCAATCAAACAAAATAGATACAACATTTGAAACAATTCAAAACTTGCAAAAAGAGGTCCATATAATTAATAATAAAATATCAGAAATGGACAATATCCTGAAAGGGCAAAAGAGTAGAATTGAAGAGATGGAAACCAGAACCAGTGAACTGGAAGACAAATTTCCCAATACTGCTAAGATAGAAAAGCAAGCAGAAAAAAAGGATTAAAAAAAATTGAAGAGAGCCAAAGATTCATGCTGGATAACATGAAAATAAATAACTTAAGAATTATTGGCATCCTGGAAAAGGAAGAATCACAGAAGTCCACAGAGGAGATATCTGAGGAACCACTGGAAGGAAATTTCCCTAACATCTTGAAGGATGAGAAGATAAGCATTCAAGAAGCTGAAAGAACTCTAGGAAGGATAGACACCAAAAGAAAATCACCATGACACATCATAATCAAGCTCTCCAAAATCAAAGACAAGGAGAAAATCCCAAAAGCAGCCAGGAAAAAAGAGAAGTGGTACCTACAAAGGCAGGCAAATCAGATTAAGCTCTGACTTCTCAGCAGAAACCATCCAGGCAAGAAGGCAATGGGGAGACATATATAAAGCCCTAAAAGAAAAAAAAAAAAGTATCATCCAAGAACCGTCTATCCAGCAAAACTGTCAATCATATACGTGGTGCAATCAAAACATTTCAGGATAAACAGAAGCTAAGAGATTTTGTCAAAGGCAATCCACCACTTCAAAACATCCTAAAGGGAGTTCTTTAGAATGAAAACCAGCAAGAACAGACAACAACCAAAGATTGACAGTCATGGCAACACCACCTGGAACTCAGTAGAGAGATAGCAGAGTTCAGAACAGAACAAAATTACAGCATTGAATTCAGAGAACCTGTGAGGCCAACCAAAGATCAAAATATTAACAGTGTCAAAGAAGGAAAAACATAGGAACAGAGATCCAGGTGATGAAAAGGTCAGGTAGATTATAGAATGCAATAAACTGTCTTAAATGGGGGGGGAAATTAATAGACTAGGGAAACCCCAAAGAAAGATAATCCGTCACAATTTACCATGAAAATAAAGAGCCAATCAGAAGGAGACATGAAAACTAAGAAGAAACTGACAAGAAATAGCAAAAAAACATGAACTCAGCAGCAGAAGAAGGCATGCGAAACAAAAGAAGGAACAGCACCACAAAAAAATTAACTTAATGACAGCAATTAATTCACACCTATCGATAATTATACTGAATGTCAATGGATTAAATGCACTAGTTAAGAGACAAAGAGTGGCAGAATGAGACTCAGGGGGAATACACGAGCAGGCATGTGGTCTGGCTGATGACCACATTGGTCACCAATAAGGGAAGAGGGGAAAAAACATCAATGAAGTTGGGAGCTAAATTACACCACATTCAACAGACTCTTGTGAACCCAGGTGGAGACCTGGTTGACCAGCAGTATGGCAAGACCTAGGGATTCCTGGGTCCAGAGGCAGTGACATGACCATAGAAGACTAGAGTGGAGAGCGAAGCATCCAGCTGATATGAAGTGAGGGGAGATGCACAAGAACAACCATACTTGCAGATAGTATCCACTTGACCAGGCTTCAATGGCTGGATGATCAGAAACTTACTAGAACAAGATGAACTTTACCTATACTTACAGATGCACTGTTGTTGTTGTTGTTGTTGTTGTTGTTAGGTGCCATTGAGTTGGTACCGACCCATAGCGACTGTATGCACAGCAGAAAGAAACACTGCCCTATCCTGGGCCAATCTCACTATAGTTGCCACACTTGAGCCCATTGATGCTATCACTTCGCCAATCCATCTCGCTGGGAGTCTTCCTCTTTTTCTCTCACCCTCCACCTTACCAAACATGATATCCTTCTCCAGTGACTAGTCGCTCCTGACAATATGTCCTAAGTATGAGACTCAGGAGGGAGAAGGGCTGTGTGCTGACAGCTGGGGGGGCAGGCCTGTGGGGTGTACCCTTATAGTTGTTTGATAATGCATTGAGGGGATTGTAATCATTGCAATGAAATGAAATACAATAGGATGAAGCTGTATATAAGCTATTGATGGCCTCATTGCATCAATAGTGTCTGCCCCTCTTCTTGTTTTGGTGGATGATATTGAACTTTTCCACTATTTCTTCTCACAAATGTAGTTAGTTAGACTCCTGTGTATTCTATCTGGTGAGGTCTATGCGTATAATCACCTTCTATGTTGTTTCAAAAGTATTTGCAAACATAAAAATCATTGGTCTTGCAAAATTCTATCTTGCAATTTCCAGTATCATTTCTATCAACAAGGCCATATTTTCCATATGCTGATCCTTCCTCTTAGTTTCAAACTTTACATTTCAATAACCAGTAATTATCAAAACACCTTGATTGTATATATAATCAATTTTAACCCAAAGAAGTTGTTAGAATTCTTCAGTTTCATCATCACTGGTGTTGGTGTGTAAATCTGAATAATAGTGGTATTAAGAAGCTCTGGTAGCATAGTGATTATGAATCAGGCTGCTAACCTAAAGGTCAGTAGTTCGAAACTACCAGCAGTTCCACGTGAGAAATATGAGGTGTTCTGCTCCCGTAAAGATTTACAACCTTGGAAACCCTGTGCAGGATCACTATGAGTCAGAACCAACTCCACGGTACTTAACAACAACTCATCTTCTTTGTAGGTATATGGATATTATCCGATCACAGACAGCACTGTACTTCAAGACAGACCTTGAAATGTTCTTTTTGATTATGAAGGCTATGCCATTCCTCTTCAATTTTTCATTCCCAGCATAATAACACACATTGTCACGTTTTAAATTGCCAATACCAGTCCATTTAAACTCTTTAAAGTTTAGGCTATTGATGATTATGTGTTCCATTTCATTTTCAACAACTTCCAATTTTCCTAGGTTCACACTTCATACATTTCACTTTCTACTAATGTATGCTTACAACAGTTTCTCCTCATTTTGAGTTATGCCCTATCAGCAAATGAAAGTCCTGAAAGCTTTACTCCATTCCTGTCATCATGGTCAACTCTATTTTGAGGAGGCAGCTCTTCCCCAGTACCATTCTGAGTGCCTTCCCACCTGAAGGGCTCATCTTCTGACACTGTTATCTGACAATATGATGGTGTTACTCATAATGTTTCTACTTTCAGCACTGCATCTGACAATGTTCTGCTGCTATTCATAATGTTTTCAGTGGCTAAATACTCAGAATTAGTCTGCCTCTCCTTCCTAGTATGTCTTAGTCTGAAAGTTCCACTGAAATATCTGTCCACCATAGGTGACCCTGTTGGTATTTAAAAAGAGGCATAGCTTCCAGCATCACAATAAATTCAAGCACCAAAGTACAACAAACTGACAGATGAGTGGTGGGTCCTACAGTGATGTACTATTTTTATTTTGTAAATTATAATATTTTTAAAGAAAAAGAATTAAATATAGAAAAGGTATAAAGATTGAGAAGAAAAAAAACCTAACAATATTCACAGGGAGCATGTTATTTATATAGAAAAATTATAAAGTATCTAAACAAAAATTATCAAAACTAACAAAAATACGGAAAGGTTTCTAGGTGTGAAATCAATATACAGACATCATTTATGTTTATCCACATGAACAACTATTATATAAAGGGTAATTTTTAAAAAAACAACATTTACAATAGCAAAACATACATAAACTACTTGGGAACAAAATATAAAACTTTTATTATGAAAACTGATAAAACTACAGATCATTAAGGAAGATCTATATAAATAGGTATATACTAAGAACATGATATATCATATTTTATTATAAAGTTGTCAGTTCTCCAAATTATTCTGCTATGGTTATTTTAACAATCTAGTTGTTATTTATAAAATGGTGTGTGTGTCTGTGTGTATAAATGGACAAACTGAAATTTAAATATATGTGAAGAAACAAAGAACCAAGAATTAACAAGGCATTCCTTAAAAGGAATAAAGTAATAGAACTTGCCCAACCAAGTATTAGGACTTCTTATTAAGCCATAGTAATTAGCACAATGTGTAATTTTATGTAGGGCTAGATTGTACAAATGTTGGTAATTATTGTTATCAAGTGGATGTTTTTGACTGAAAATAATGGGAAAGCTGTTATTTAATTGTTTTAAACAACAATTTAACAGTAAATCCAAAAGTAGAGCTATTATCAGGATTGATTACTTTGGTACACAGCATCATGAGGGAACCTGGTTTACTCTGTACTTCTGTTTTGCCATCCTCAGCATGGTGGCTTTCTCCTCACTCGTATACCTTTCATGACTACAAGATGGCTGCCACAGTTCCAGATATCACATCAAGATACAGTTATGATAGAGACAGAAATAACAAATATTTTCTTGTGTTTCTTTCTCAGAAGTTTTCTAAAAGTTCCACAACATGTCCAAATGGCCCAATTTTGGTCAGTCAGTCAATTTCTAAATAAAACACATGCATTTCTAAATCAAATATTGGCAAGGGAACTGATGTCAGCATATTGTCCTAGACAATTTTTCAAGGTAGAATGGATGTTGAGGCATCAAATATCAAGACAACAATACTTAATTTTGGTTAGTGAGAAAAACTTAGTTGATATTATTCTTTATATATTTGTGTTTGTTTTTCCTCTGCCCCCTAAAATTAACAATAAATCTAACTATGACCAAATGAAAATCAGATGACCTGTTTACAGATAGTCTATCCTTGCTTATAGATATAGGACCAGGTAAGAAATATTTGTTGAGTGTCTACTAAATGTCAGATTGTATGCTAAGTACATCATTAAAATTAATTCTCATAAAATCCACTTTTAGTGTAACTCCCATGCATGAATGACAAAACTCAGCCTAAACAATGGAAGTGATTTGGGTCAAATCTTCCATTAAATAAGTATAGAACAGGGACTATCCCTAACTCTTTAGACAAGTACCTCATTCTTCCACCAAGGTCTGTATTCTCTGACAGAATAATAATAATAATAATAATAATCATTTAAGGCATAGATTCACATACCAAGAAAAATTGGCAAATAGAATGGGACTTCCAAAAGTCCATGGAAAAGTAGAATTAAATGATAGTGGAATTTTTTTCACTAACTTTTTGAAAGCTCCTCCTATATCCCAGAATAAAATGCTTTCTTCTCCATAAACTTTGTAAGTAGGAAAAAGAATAAATTTTAGCATGCTTAGGATCTACTTTCTATCATCAGAAAATACACTAGAGTGGGAGGGGACTTGTTCCAATGGAAATAACTTAATCTGCTGAGCGAGTTTTCAAGAATTTCCTAGGAAATAGAGATGCTCTGGCATCCCCACCATGCCCATTCCTGCAAATCAGTGTTTATAAATACTAGGACACCTTGGCTTCCTTGGGTGCCTTAAGGATGTCAGCAACCCAAGGTGACCTAGGGGCTGACAGTTAAGGGGAAAGCAGCAGCGTGGCAGGAAAAAATATTGAGAGGAAAAAGATGACGCTGGATGGTCAAAAGGAACTAAACAGTCTAGTGCTGTCCAGTGCTCACAGAGGAGAATTGCTAGGCCGGTGGTGCGGGCATGATGGATAGGCCCCTCTGAGGCTGCCTCTGTGATTGAAGCCAGATTGTCAGAAAAAGACAGTAAACTAGAAGAGAGAAGCAAGAAGTTAGATGGTGCTGTCAACTTGCCACAGGATATGCAGCAAAGAGTATCAGACTTGCATAAAGAGTGAGGGAGGATAAAAAACACAAAAAACAAAGGGGAGATGGTGGATGGACTTTTTAAACAGCCTCCAAAGACACCTGGGAGAAAACCTGGGGCATCTGATGTCATAACGATGATGAGTTTTCAAACAGATCATCTCACTCTTCCAGGAAATGAGGCTTTCTGCTGGCACTGGGATTACAAACTGAGGGGAAGCAGCCATGGGCCCTTACCTTCTAGCAAACCTTGTAGACTCAAAGATGAGGCATCAGAAGATAAGAAGCTCTTGGGACTATCTCTTTTGAACCTGAATACTAGGTGGGGTGACTCAGAATTGTCATATTGTCTGCCCCTCATTTCACCCTGAAAGAAAGGGACACACTGAGGGGTCATTACTAGTGACTCCTGAGCACAATGGGGCAGCTGCTTCATTAATTTCATCTTAAAGTTCATTATAGGACAAACCTGCTAGTCCCCAGCAGACCAAAGATCCGAAACCACAGGAAACAACTAGAGTGTCTATTACTTTCACAGTGTGTTCTATAAAATCCTAGGGCTTCAGTGCAAATGTCTCAGGGACAAGACTGGTAGGCAGTAGGGGAGAAAGTGTAAGCAGGGTCCCAAACCAAGACGCTTTGCTTTCATGGGTTTCAAATTAAGAGCAATAAACATTGGACTGCTAACCACACAGTTGGTGTTTTTAACCCAGCAGCCACTCTTCGTGAACCCTACACAGCGTCACTATGAGTCGGAACCGACTCGATGACACTTAACAACAAGATGCCAGACATTTTGTTAAACATTATAAATGTGTTATCTTAGTTCACACAATCAAATGAGGTGGAACTATTAATATCCCCATTATTCTGATGAAGACTCTAAAACACAGAGAGGTTACATAAATCATCCAGCCTCACATAGTACTTGGTAGCCATAGGATTTCAACCAGTTTCTGCACCACTGTGCTATATACTGTAGGGCTCTACAAGATTTCCTCTGATGAAAAGAATCCTCCCCCACCCCCAACTCATTAGAGGATTTATCTAAGGTGTCTCTCAGGCAGAAACCTTAAGACTGACAGTTTGGGGCTTATCAAAATCTCTGACGGCAGGTCCTCAGTGCTCAGATTCACAGCTGTTCCTGGTTTACTCCGCCATCTGTTACAATGAGGAGAATATTAAACATTGACCTCGTGTGTCTTGAGCAGGCTTTGTGAGTTGTAAGCATTTAATGTCTGAAAATCACTTCCTATCGTTATATTGGGTACTTCATAACAGTTCTCCTCTAGACATCACTTTCTTTTTCATGCACCGAGAATTAATGAAGGGGCAGGGGCCAATCTGCCAGCTTTATCTGGACACCCACCATGAACCACTGAGCATCAAGAAAGAAATAGGTGGAGAAGGGGGACTGTTGGTGGAGATGATGGAGAAGCTTTACTTTCATGGGTCTCCAGTTGGACAGATGCAAATGCATTTGATTTTAGGGAAGGAAACAAGAGTTTGTCTCCTGAACAATTGCTATTAGTTCTTATGAGACCCTGAAAGACACTCATGCTTTTTTTACCTTGGCTGCAAGAAGACTCAGTTAAATTTTATGTTCAATTTTAATCTTATTTCCTTAGCTTAAGCTTTAGGCAGCCCGCCTCACCCTTACAATAAAATTGAAAACTATCCAAAATGAGCTAACTGTGTCTTGTTAGGATCTGGCTTCATATTCTTTTGGGAACTGAGCAGAGACCATTAATTATTATGTTAAGAGTGGCTGAGAAGATGCACTGACCCAGGATTCTCCAACCAGTATTTTCTCAAGAACCATTCCTGCTCCAGAAATAAAGCCCAAGAAAATTGTTGTTGTTTTAATTGACAAATGCTTAAAAATTATATATCTAAAAAAGAATTTTGTTTCTAATATAAAAAGAATGAAACAAATATGGCAACATTAGCATTTGGGTGGTAAACACATGTGCTTTCCTGTGTTTGGAATATATCATAATTATTTAAATAAATACAAATTGCTGTGAGAACCAACTGGCATGAGGATTAGAGGCCTTAGACAACCTAAATGGCTCCCCAATTTCTGTGCTAGAAAGAACTCACATTTTTAATGGGAAGGTTAGTGAGATCAAGAAATAGTAAACACTCTTAATATCCGGTCTTCAGCCACTGAATATTTAAAAGCATTTATAGAGCTCCACTGTATACCTGTGTTTTTCTGAGCCTAAGGACATAAGGGTGATCCAAATAAGTATGTACCCTGCCTTCAGTAAGCTTCCAGTCTAACGGTAGGAGTAGATAAGAAGTGAACAAAGAAATAAATAAAGGTCTATACATTATGACAAGTGCTCTGAAAACAACAAATCGAGTGCTGAGATAGAAAACACCAGAGGATGAGAGACTTCTCAGGATGGTTATAGTAGTTGTCTATGAGAACATTCTATTTTTGCTAAGATCTGAAGGAACAACGTTAGAAAACAACACTGCAGGTTTAGGTAACCTTATGGGCAAATGCCCCTGAAGCAGGACAGAACTAAGTCCGAAAGACAGATGTCTAGACACACTGACACACATAGCTGGAAAGGGAAAGGAGTTCAAGGTGAGGTTTGAGAGGTAGTTGAGGGCCAAATCATGCAGGAGCCATGGTAAGGAGTTGGCATTTTATCCAAATGTATTTGTTAAGTGCTATCAAGTCATTTTTAACTCATAGCGACCCTGTATAGGTGAGTTTGAGCCATCAACTTTGCAGTTAGCAGTCTAGTGTTTATCCTACAGTGCCACAACAGGGCATGGCATGTCTTTGTGCTAGGGAGTGATACAGACTGACATACCCTGAGGAAGATCAATCTGGCTACTATATGAAGAAATGGATTGAAGGTCAAGAGTTCACTATAGTGAACTGAGTTAGAACAGGAATCAGAAAACTGCAATGTGCGGCCATCTGCCCTACTGATTGTTCTATAAATTAAATTTTATTGCAATACTTATTTGTTCACATATTGGCTATGTTTTCTTTTCCCCACTCAAAAGGCAGATTTCAGTAGTTGCTAGAGAGATAATATAGCCATCAAATCCAAAAAATATTTACTATCTGACCCTTTGCAGAAAGAAAATGTACCAGTCTAATCAGAAAACGATAGCAGTAATCTAGGTACAATGTAAACCCCAAACCCACAGCCAAAGTGTCAATTCGGATGCACAGCAATACTACAGGACCGAGTAGGACTGCCCACAGGGTTTCCAATGCTGGAATCTTTATAGAAGCAGACAGTTACATCTTTCTCCAATGAAACAACTCATGTGTTTGAATCGCCAATCTTTTGGTAAGCAGTTGCGTGTTTAGCCTCCATGCAACCAAGGCTCCTTAGGTACAATGTTGGTGACTTATCAGCACTCATCCAGTGAGCATTACTGGACATCTGTGTGTTTAGGATAAAACCAGCTAAGGGGAAATACAAATACTATGTAAGACCAAGTTTCCAATCTCAATTATTCTCAGTTTCATGAAGTTCATCCCCTCAAAATCCTTCCTCTTTTACCCATTTAAGCCCATTGCTGTTGAGTAGATTCCAACTCATAGTGATCCTCTAGGACAGAGTAGAACAACCTCAGAGGGTTTCCATGGCTCTACATCTTTATGAAAGCATATTGCCACTTCTGTTTCCTAAGAAGGGGATGATGAGTTTGAACTTCCAAACTGAGGACTTATACACTGGACCACAAGCTGCTGCGATTGTTGTTAAGTGCTATCACATTAATTCTGACACATAGTGACCCTGTGTAGGGTTTCTGAGGAGTGGCTGGTGAGTTTTAACCACTGACCTTGTGGTTCAAACCAACCTTGCCATCAAATGCTTATCCTACAGTGTCACACCTGTTGTTAGATGCTGTCAAGTTGGTTTCAATTCATAATGACTGTATGTTTGAAAGAACAGAGAAGTGCTTGGTCCTGTGCCATCCCTTAGTCCTCAAAGGGACATCTTAGCCACTTAACACTTTAAAAAGGTCTTTTGAAGCAGATATGTCCAATGCAATTACTTCTTTTGATTCCTTGACTGCTGCTTCCATGGATGCTGTTTGTAAATCCAAATGAAATGAAATCCTTGATAACTTCAGTATTTGCTGTGAATTATAGCACTCTGTGGGATACCAACTTGACTTCAAGGTCAGTTTGAACCACAAGGTCAGTGGTTTAAACTCACCCAGCCATTCCTCAAAAACCATAAATAGGGTCACTATGACTTGGAACTGACTCAATAACTCTTAACAATAACTATCATGATGTTACTTATTGATCCAGTTACTAAGATTTTAATTTATTTATTATGCTGTGGCATAGTCCATACTGAAGACTGTAGTCTTTCGTCTTTCTCAGTAATTAATTCCATTCTGAACCTCCAAAGTTGGTACAAGTCCTACTTGTTCTAAAAATTTTCCGTGATTTTGTTATCATACCTTCTTCTCTATTTTCTAAGTATCTCTTATATTATATACTTTAGCCTTGATTGTTGTTGTTAAGTTCTGCCCAGTTAATTCCAACTCATAATAACCCTGTATAGAGTTTCCAAGGAGTGGCTCATGGATTTGAACTTTCAGTTAACATTCCAATGCTTATCCTACAGCGCCACATCAGGATTTGATTATACCAGGTGTGTTTGTGGTTTTAGATGACAAAAACACTTTCACCTGGGATGACAAAAATAGTCTTTCCCCCCTTGTCTCCTTACCTTTGATATACAGTTCAAGTCTACTCAACCAGAAAACCCCAGTCCCAAGGCAATAGCCACTGGTTCTAAGAGTATGACTCTAAAAGAATATTTTTCCTAGGGAATTCTGCTGAAAACCAGTAAGAATGACTGTCTCTTGTCTCTACCATGCCAGTTCTAAAAGGCTGTATGTCTGGAATTGTCAATTCCTCATGAAATATACTCATGCAGTCATACACAGAAATTGAAAAACAACATAGAGCTGGATGTCCGATGGCATTCCCTGAGTGATATATCCAATAGTACACCTCTCATCCTTACTAATAACAGAAGCCACTAAATCCTGATTGTTTCAGCTGACTGGTTTGTCACTTACAACATATTGACTCCTGACTAAAACAGTATCTTTTATCAACTGGGCAACTGTTGTTGTTAACAAGTTGTTAACACTGAGTTGGTTCTGAATCATAACAACCCTGCACAGAGTTTCCAAGGAGTAGCTAATAGATTTCAACTGCCAGCCTTTTGATTAGTAGGCAGTGCTTATCCTAGAGCGCCACATCAGGAATCCAACTGGGCAACTGTATTCTCCAAAAAAAAGATCAGGTTAGGGTTAGTTGTGATTTCATATGTCCATAGTTTGGTGCTAACCAGTTGTCTTCAAGTATAAACTGATTCATGTGTGTTAGAATAGAACAGTGTTCCATAGAAATATCAATGGCTGATTGCGGGGCAGGGGGGAAGTATATTGCAAGGTCTGTTTTCTGAGGTACCTCCAAGTAGAGCCAAACTGGTATTTGAGTGTGCTAACCATTTGCAGAATCCAGAGACTCCTAGTTCAGGGGTGGTTACTGTTGTTTTTAGGTGACTTCAACTCTGTTCCGACTCATAAATGCACTATGCACATCAGAACAAAATACTGCCCAGTACTGTGCCATCCTCACAACCATTGTTAAGCTTGAGCCCATTGCTACTGTAACTGTGCCAATCCATCTCTGCTTTTCGGATGACCCAATACTTTATCTAACATGATGTCCTCATATAGGGACAGATCCTTCCTGGTAATAAGTGCAAGTATCAGAAATGAATTCTCACCATCCTGGCCTCCAAGGAACACTCTGGAACTGTACTTTCTCCAACACAGATTTGTTTGCTCTTCTAGCAGTCCCCAGTGCTTTCAATATTCTCCTCCAACATCATAATTCAAATACATCAATTCATCTATGGTCTTCCTTACTCACTGACCAACTTTCACATGCATATGAAGTTATTGAAAAATACCAGGGCCTGATTCATGTGCATCATAGACTTCAAACAGACATCTTTTCTTTTGAACAATTGTGCAACAGATCTGCCTAATGCAATATGTCATTTGATTTCTTGTCTGCGGCTTCCATGACTGTTTATAGAGGATACAAGCAAAATGAAATCAGTGACAATTTCAATCTTTTCTCCATTTATCATGATGTTATTTATTGGGCCAATGGTGAGGACTTTTGTTTTCTTTACATTAAGGTGCAACCAGTATCAAAGAGTTTGGTCTTGGATCTTCATCAGTATGTATTTTAAGTCCTCTTTGCTTTCAGCAAGCAAGGTTGTATCATATGCATACCGCAGGTTGTTAATGAGTCTGCCTCCAGTTCTGTTGTCAAGTTCTTCTTCATATAATTGAGTTTCTCTAATTATTTGTTCAGCATACAGATTGAACAAGGTGAAAAAATACAACCCAGTACATATCTTTCTTAATTTTAACCATTGAGTGCTCTCTTGTCCTGTGATAATGATTGCCTCTTGGTCTTTGTACAGGTTCCTTGTGAGCTCAATTAAGTGTTCTGGAATATTCATTCTCTGCAATGTTGTCCATAGCTTGTCATGATCCACACAGTTGGAAGACTTTGTGTAGTCAATAAAGCACAAGTAAACATCTTTCTGGTATTCTCTGCTTTCAGCCAAAATACATTGGACATCAGCAATGATATTTCTCATTCCACATCCTTTTCTGAATCTGGCCTTAACCTCTGGAGGTCTCCTGACAATGCACTGTTGCAGGTGTTTTTGAATTATCATTAGCAAAATTTTACTTGCATGTGATATTAATGATTTTTCCTATGATTTCAGCATTCCATTGGGTCACCTCTCTTTGGAATGGGCAGAAATGTGGATCTCTTCCAGTCAGACAGGTAGTTATCTTCCAAATTTCTTGGCATAGATGAGTGAGTGTCTCCAGTGCTACATCAGTTTGTTGAAAGATTTTGACTTGTATACCATTCTATTCCCAGTGACCTGTTCTTTGCCAATGCTTTCAGTGCACCTTAAATGTCTTCCTTCAATATCATTGGCTACTGATCATATGCTACCTCTTGAAATGGGTGAACATTGACCATTTCATTTTGGTACAATGACTCTTTGTATTTCTTCCATTTTCTTTTTATGCTTTCTGCATCATTCAATATATTGTCCATCGAATCATTCAATATTACATGCTGAAGACTTTTTTTTTTTTTTTTTTCAGTTCTTCATCTTGAGAAATGCTGAGGTTGTTCTTCCCTTTCAGTTTTCTAACACCAGGTCTTTGCACATTTAATTATAATACTTGACTTTGTCTTCTCAAAGCGCCCTTTGAAATTTCCAGTTAAGCTCATTAACTTCTCATTTCTTCACATTTGATTTAGCATCTCTATCCTAGAGATGCAAATTTTAGAGTCTCTTCTGACATCCATTTTGGTCTTCTCCTTCTTTCTTGTCTTCTTTTGCTTACTTCCTGTGTGATAGTGATATTCTTAATGTAATAACACATTTTTTTCTGGTCTTCAGTCATTGGTGTCTAATGCATCAAATCTGTTCTTGAAATTATCTTTAAATTCAGATGGGATATGCTCAAGGTAAAATTTTCGCTTGCATGGACTTGTTTTAGTTTTCCTCAGTTGTTGATGGTCTGTCCCAAAATCTCCCTCTGGCATGGTTTAGGCTGATGATATGGAGCTTGTCTACCATTTCTTTCCATTAATGTAATGAATTTGATTTCTGTATATTCCATCTTGTAGGATCCTTGTATATAGTTAACTTTTATGTTGTTTAAAAAAGGTATTTGTAATAAAGTAGTTATTAGTCTTGCAAAATTCAAGCAAGCAATCTCTAACATAGTTTCTATCACCAAGGCCATATTTTCCAATTACTCATCCTTCCTTTTTATTTCCAACCTTAGCATTCAAATCACCAGTAATTACCAATGCATCTTGATTGTATTGTATGTAAAGAAGGTGGTAGAATTCTTCAATTTCATCATTACTGGCTTTAGTGGTCAGTCTGTACATTTGAATGATAGTGGTGTTAACTGGTCTTCCTTATAGGTGTATTGATATTATTCTATCACAGACAGCATTATACTTCAAGAAGCACTGTGAAATGTTCTTTTTGAAGATGAGTGCAACACTCTTCCTTTTCAATTTGTCATTCCCAGCATAGTAAACCACGTGATTGTCAGATTCAAAATGGCCAATACCAGTGCATCTCAGCTCACTAATGCCTAGGATATGAATCTTTATGTATTCCATTTCATTTGTGACAACTTCAGATTTTCCTAGATTCATACTTAGTACATTTTATGTTCTGATTAGTCAAGTGTATTTACAGTTGTTTCTCCTTATTTTGAGTTTTGCCCATCAGCAAATGAAGGTCCAGTGGTAGGGTACTTTAAATTATGACATACTAAAACACGCACTTCTCAGAAACCCTGTCCAGAGTTGCTATGAATCAGAGCCAACTCCACAGCACTGAACAACAATAATAACAATACCCTCTTCTCTGATAGCTGTAAGTGAACTGTTTATACTTTCATCTTTGCTATTAGGACTGCTAACTCATACAATAACACAATTAAGAACTTCCTGATGAACAGCAAAAATATTGAAGTTGTCATGAATTTCATACACTTGAATCCACAATCAATACCCACAAAAGCAGCAGTCAAGAAATCAATCAATGTTTTACATTGAGAAAATCTACTTCAATAAAACATTTAAAAAATAGCAAAAAGCAAAGATACCCTTCGAGGACTAAGATGCACCTGATCCAAGCCATGATTTTTCCAATCTACTCATATATATGTAAAAACTGCACAATGAATAAGGAAGACCAAAGAAAAACTGGTGCCTTTGAATTAAGGTGTTGATACAGAATATTAGAATTACCATGGACTGTCAAAACAATGAACAAATTAATCTTGGAGGAAGTACAACTAGAATACTCCTTAGAAGTGAGGATGGCAAAACTTCATTTCACTTACTTTAGGCTAGTCCTGGGAGAAGTTCAACATTTTTGGCAAAGTCAAGGGCCCATGAAAAAGAGGAAGACCTTCAGTGACCCTGAGACCTCAAAAGTGGTTGCAGTAGAAGACTTAAGCACAGCAATAATTATGAGAATGACACAGGTCCAAGCCATGCTTTGTTCTGTTATGCATAAGGATGCTATGAATTGCAGCCAACTTAACAACCTTAACAATAACAATTAGGACTTCCCCATAACCAGTCTTTGCTCAGAAGAAGCATGGGGAATATCAGGTACTCCCAGTCAATTCTTGTAGTGCCATCTCACTATGTGTATGACATCAGGTACTCCTCAACTTGCTACCCTCAACTTAGTGTCTCTGAGTAAACTTTCCTATTCTTCAATTCCTGAGCTTTGGTCACTGCCTTAATTTTCCAGGAAAATTAACATTTTTTTTAGCCCTTCACTTTGGGGCCAAGGTGACTGCTTTCACAGAGCACTATTTGATTTTGTTATGAAAAATTGAATCTCTGAACTACACTCCAAAGCAGGAGTCTGCTATTTACATCGGCTTTCCCATTCTGTCCTGCACACCCCAAGCAGGACAAGCTAAGGGGAATAGGACACTTGATTCTTTACTGCCATTATGTGTGCACCATGTAATATCTCAAGTGTTTTATGAAAAAGTTTAATAAGGAAATATGAAAAGAAGGTTTACAATTGCATGAGAGACCAGCATGACCTACAAGGAATTCCAAAGTTGACTGAAAATGTATGTTTCTCTTCCTTATAAAAGCACCATGATAATAATGGCTGTACAACATGAAGAATGTAATTGATGTCACTGATTATACATGTAGAAATTGTTGAATTGATTTATCTTTTGTTGTATAGTAGGAGTCCTGACATGGTGCTGTGGGTTAACACACCAGACTGCAAAGCCAATTAAACTATAAGGTTGACAGTTCAAGCTCACCAGTTGCTCCTCGGCAACCCTATACGGGGCCGCTATGGGTCAGAATGGACTTGATGGCACTTAGCAATAACAACAAAGGGGGCTTTAAGAAGTTTGTGGAAAATGAAAGATGATGGAATTTTCCCACAAACAGTTTGAAGTTCCATTATATTTTCACCAGAATTATTTTTTAAAAAAGCACCTTATTAAAATACACACACACAAAGGTCAAGATGTTCTCTGGCAACGGTTTCTTATTTTCTATCATTAGCCCCATTTCTCATGAACTTTGTTACTCATGAGCTGTCAAGGCCGTCAAGTGTTTCTCAGAAGGGCACTATTAGTCTATTAAGTGAGATCATTATTTTTTATGCTTCAATAACCTCTGCATTGCCAAACATTTATGTTGCAGTTGTTAAGTGCTGTTTAGTTGGTTCTGAATCATAGTTACCATGTATAGGGTTCCCAAGAAGTGACTGCTGGGTTTGAACCACCAACTTTGAAAGCTTATGCTACAATGCATGCACCATGAGGACTTCTGTCCCCTACTAAATGCCAATGGCCACATCCCCTTTCATTGTGATGCTGTTAGTTACCAACCTCATATATAAGAGAACAAAATGTTGCCTGGTCCTACACCACCTTCAAAATCATTGTGATTGTCACTAGAGTCAAGCTACTTGTCACTAGAGTCAAGTTAATCTTAAGGGGACAGATTGTTATTTTTGGTGTTATCCAGGCAATTCTGGCTCATAATAATCCCTTGTAGCAGAGTAGAATGGCTCCATAGGGTTTTCTAGGCTGTAATCTCCAGGGACTTTTCCTGAAGGGTCGGTGGGTAGGTTCAAACAACCTTTTGGTTAACAGCAGAATGCCTAATTATTGCACCACTAGGAGAACAGGGTCGCTATGAGTCAGAACTGACTCCATGGCACATAACAACAACAACAACAAGAGGATTCCTGGTGTGACGCTGTGGGTTAATGCACCAGACTGCAAAGCCATTTGAACTGCAAGGTCGGTGGTTCAAGCTCACCAGCTGCTCCTTGGAAATCCTATACAGGGTCTCAGTGGGTCGGAACCGACTCGACAGCACTTCACAACAACAAAACAAGGGCTCCTTACTGAGCCCTCATGTAGTGCTGTAGGATAAGTACTAGACTGCTAACCACAAGGTTGGCAGTTCAAATTCCTCAGATGCTCTCAGAAACTCTATACACGGACAATATGAGTCAAAACCAACTCAATGGCACACAAAAACAGGAGCTCCTCTTATTCAAACTCTCTCTTTACACATGGGTTAACTGAGGCACAGACATGGGGCATGACTTTCCAAATTTCACAAAAGTAGATTAGGGTCAAAATTTATATATTTAATATTCAATTCTGGTGATCTTTATGCTGCCTTGCCTTATCATTGCACACCTGGTATGGTTCTATAGGATCAGCACTGGACTGTGAACCACAAGGTTGGCAGTTCAAGCCCACCACCAGCTGTTCTTCAGAACTCCTACACAGGGTTGCTGTGAGTCAGAATCAACTCAACAGCACTTAATAGCAACAAACAGCCTATCTCTAATATCTGTGGGTTTCAATTCTACAGCTTTATGCTCTTATAAAACTAAGAAACACATTATTAATACCAACTAATTATCTTCCAATTATAATTTAATTGCATTTGATGCATTCTTACACAGCAGTTCAGCAACCTTTTTCATATTCATGAGAGTCTACATTACCATAAGTAGCTAATATTTGCATTTGTTAGTGGACAACTGAAGTCCTCTGTCAGAATTCAAAAGCAGCATTCTAATTTATACCCATTAGCTCTAAGGAACAGAGAGATGAGTAGGTAGGTGTATACCCAGAAGGCAGAGATCAAAGAGATTCACCAACTCAGGAATATACTTGATCTATAAAAGTCTAGCATCTCTGACAATTAGAGCTCTATTGGTAAGTGTTTGCATTTTTCTCTGGAATTGTTTCTGTAGCTTGACTCTAGTGACCTATGAAACTAAGAATGGGGTGGATCAAAGTTTGGATTTAAATTTTAGCAGTAATAAAATATTGTAGCTAACTCTATTAATACTCTAATACTGCTCTCAATATTTCACCTGATTACTAAATTGTAGAGGAGATACACAGATACAAAATGTAGGATGCTACATTAATTAGAGCAAGTGGTGTTTGCAGTGTATTGTCCTGCTACAGTGGAGTCACTGGCAAGCTGGACAGAAAATTCTACACATCAAATGAACTCAAATGCCGCAAGTCTCACGCTAGCCCACACCCGATCCATCAATATTGTACAGAGCCTTCAGGACTCTGTGTTCTCACAGTATTTTCTGAGCAATTCATGAACCTCTTTTAATGCATTTACCTTCTCCAAGGTGTACTTCAGACAAGTCTACATAATCAATGATCAAGTGATGCCCAGTAAGTTTTTCAGAGTTCTGGTAAGTAGCATTTTTAATAGTAAGATTCCCGTATACTCTAGGGAGGTTTTGTTTTGTTTTGTTTTTTCCTTTCCCTTGCACAAAAAAATTGAAAGCAGGGAAAAATGGATTATATTTGCATGTTTAAAACAATGTGAACAAAGTTTAAGATCCCAAATTTGGGTACTTTTTAATCAAAAGTATCTACAGCAGTAAATACAATTTCAGAGATAAGTCAACTTACTGTTAAAAATCCTACGAAAATACACATACCCCAAAGAAAAATGTAATCGCAGCAGAGTGTTTCCCCTACTTCATATTTTTAGCAATGTTATTAGAAACTCATTAGGAGTCAATTATAATTGAATTTCACTAAAATACCCAATTTTGATTTTACTGTCAGGCATATAACTTTTTTAAATGTTCCTTCATATTCCCCACAGGCCACTTTAAACAAGATGAAAATTTTTCTCTTTACTGCCCACCAAAAGAGGGGCAACTGTGGTCCTCATGTTCCAAAATCTCTTTCCTATTTCTGAAAATAATTCTCCATGAGAATCAAAGAAACTAACCTCAGTCTGTAAATGCCAGTAGCTAAGCAAAGGGTACCCTTTTAATCTCCCTTTCTTTTGTAGAGCTTAAAGATACTCAAAGTGTTTATCCAAATTTATTCTTCAAAACAAAAAGATATTCAGAAATTTACTGTGAGCAATAAGAGCAAAAGAACAACCATTCTTGACATATCTTAAAGCTAATCATAACTATTTTCAATTACTTTGCGTATAAACATCAGTTAACCCAATGGGAAAATGCAAATCCCAAAGAGCAAAGCCTAGAAATGGCTGAGTAATCAATCTGGTATTATTGTTGGTAGAGTTATGTGGTAGAGAAATGCAAAACTCTCCTTCCTATCCCAACATCAGTATTTTTTTGTGTGAAGCATGTTGGCAAAGCAAAAACTTTCAGGTAGTGAAAGAAAAGAAAGAAAGAAAAAACAAACTTGGCAGCAAATCAAATAACTGCATCAGGCAAAAATCAATAAAACCGATCTTCAACTCAATTATTCTCCCTCTGCGGGTGAAAAGCACTCACAATGAGTTTTTTGTAAATACTCTGTTGACGTATACTTGGTTCGCTTGATAGCCTCACCTTCCAGTCCATACCACTATTTCATTCTTCTCCTCCCAACACCTTATCTACCTCCTCATGAAGTAATAATCAAAAGATTACCCTAAAAGAGAGAGTAGTTTTCTTGCCTCAAACTGTAGCTGCTAAAGGAATAAATGGTCTTATTTGGAAAACTTTGTGATAAGGAGGACAAAAGTGCTTCTAATGGCAAACTCACTGAAATTCAATCAATGCATCTCTAGCATTCTTTTCACCAATACAGAACTGGTGGTGGTGGTCATGTGCCATGGAGTCAGTTCCGACTCAGAGATCCTGTACAGAGTTTCCGAGGCTGTAAGTAAATCTTTACAGGAGCAGAAAGCCTCATCTTTCTCCCACCGAACTGCTGGTAGTTTTGAACTGCTGACCTCGAGATTAGCAGCCTGATTCGTAACCACTACACTATCAGACCTTCTATTAATACAGAACTAGAAGTTACCAAATCATCAGAGCAAACGAAGAGGCTCTTGGGATATCTGTCTGCCTGTGCCACTAAACTTTTGTTTTTTAATTTAAGTGAAATCATTGTGTAAACAAATATCAAGAGCAGCCAGGGATATCTGTCTGCCTGTGCCACTAAATTTTTTTTTTTTTTTTAATAATTTAAGTAGAATCATTGTGTAAATAAATATCAAGAGCAGCCAATAATAAAATTTGGAAGAGCAGCCCTAAGACTGCATAAGGTAAAGAGAAGAATCACAAAAGTGCAACGAATAAGAAAATTATGGTGTTTTATGGGTCGATCACATTATATGTAAGCATATCCTGACCTTCTGCTTTAGTTTTTAAGCACCAACTCAAAAATTCTCTCTGTTTATACTGACATCCTCTCTCCAAGAGTCTGTGAAGTGTCAGACAAAAAGCAAATCTAAACTTAGATAAAACTTATCGCCACTGACTATATTCTAACTCGTAGTCACCCTGTATAGGGTTTCCAAGGCTCTAAATCTTTAAGGGAGCAGAAAGTCTCATCTTTATCTCATGGAGTAGCTGGTGGGTTTGAACTGCCAATTTGGTGGCTAGCAGTCTACTGCTTATCCTATAGCATCATAAAAACACAGATTTATTCAGGAAGAACAAAGGAAAATGGGAAAGAGAATTGCAATAGTGAAGAGTAGACTATTACAACAGGGGAATGCTCAGACCAGAAGATTGTATAAATTTAGGGTACACTGGAACTTATTTTACAGAAGAGCTGGAAAAGGTTGGTGCTAACTGTTGAATAACATGAACATAATTAGGGTCACTGAATGATGCATTTCAGATTGTTAAAATGACAAATGTTTTATTACATATATATCACAAATACATGGAGACTTCAAAAAGTTTATGGAAAAATATTATTGAAAGATAATGGAATTTTTCCACAAATGTTTTGAAGCCCCCCTCATATATACAAAAAGATTAGTGTGTAAAATCAGCAAGCATCTCAAGAATTAGGAAAAACTACAACATTTTTTCTTTGCTGAGCATGAACAAGGATGGAAACAAACTCAAGCGTGGGGAAGTGGGATGAAGGATGACAGCATCCATTGTAACTCAGATGTTTTACACGGAAACCAGCCTATTCTCAGAAGGCAACCCTGAAAGAGGAGTTGTTTATCGGCTTTGGCAAAGTGAGCCAACCTCAGAGACTTAGGGGAAGGAGAGAAAATTAATCAAAGTTCAGTTAACAAGTGTTTTGTTTCTGATTGATAGAGGAAACAAGCAAGTAAGTTACTCATTTATAAAGCAAGAGATAGGAATGTGTCGGAAGACTTGGTGATGCTGTGGGGTAAGCCACAAGGTTAGAGATTCAAACCTGCCAGACTCACCATGGGAGAAAGATGATACATCCCCTGTAAAGATTTACAGTCTCAGAAGCCCTATGTAGGGTCATTATGAGTCAGAATCAACTTGATGTTGGTTGTTTTCAGTGTCTGGTATAAGAAGCCCTGGTAGTACAATAGTTAAAGTACCCGGCTGATAATCAAAAGGTCAAAGCTGCTAACCAAAGGTTTTATGGTTCAAAACCACGTGACGTTCTGTAGAGTAACATGTGGAAGTCTGCTTCTGTAGATTATAGCCTTAATGAGTTACTGGGCCTGAGCAAGATCATAGGGGAGATCATTGTCAGTTGGCATAACATCGTCCACAAAGATATCATTATACATCCTACTTGGATGAATAATTTCTAGGATCTTAAAAGCTCATTAGCAGCCATCTAATGTGCAACTATTGGTCCCTCCATGTGCAGAAGAAGAGTGATGAAAACTGAAGATGCTTGGAGTCAAATAGTCCAAGGACTACTTGTGAACATCAGTGACCACACTTTTAGACCAGAAGAACTAGATTGTCCCTGGGTACTGCTAACACCTGCTCTGAAGGGGATCACATTGTTGCTGTTGTTAGAGCACTGAGTTGGTTCCTACTCATAGTGCCCCTGTATAAGATTTACAAGGAGCAACTAGAGGGTTTGAACTGCTGACCTTGCGGTCCAGTGCTTATCCTGCAGTGGCACAATGGGATTCCAGGGATCACATTGTTGTTGTTTTTAAGTGTTGTTGATTTGGTTCTGACTCACAGTGACCCTGTATGGGATTTCCAAGGGGAACACATTAGAAAGTCCCAAACTCAGTGAGAGAAAATGTGGAAAAAAACAAAAAACAAAAAACAGCAGGTTCACTGGAGGAACCTGAGACTATGGCTCTTAACCACCTTTTAGGTCTGGAATGAAATTCAACCTCATGTTCCAATTTGCAGCCAAACAATAGAAAGATACATGAGGGAACAACAACACTAGAAATGTATTCTCACCACAGAATGGTCAATCATTCAAGATCAAAAGGGCAACATCTACCTAAGGCCCACGTTGAGAAGGGGGGGTTGGGGGGAGAGTACAATGTGGATAGGAACCACAGGAAAGAAATAGGATAACTGTTTTTGCAGGGAGGAGACTGCAATCATTGAGAGGAACAAAGTAATGTAAAACTAAGGATCTTGTCTGTAAACCTTCACTCAATTCACAATAAAAAGTTAAGAACTATAGATTAAAGCCTTGAAAACTCTGTGGAACAGTTCTATCCTTTCATAGTGTCCTGATATAGGGCTGTAGGATAAGCATTGGATTTCTTCTAACTGCAAGGTTGGCAGTTCAAATCCACCAAGTTCTACTTGGAAACCCTATGCAGGGTCTCTATGAGCCACAACCAACAGGACAGCACTTAACAACCACAACATACCTATAAGGCTGCTGAGTTAGAATCTACTTGGTTTTGGTGTCTGGCATCCACAAGGTGGCGACCAGGGCTCTCATGGAAGTCATAAGGAGAAGGAGGGCAGGGGCAGTTCTTCATTCTTTATCCTGAACACAAAGGGTGAGGAAAGTTTTTTGTTTTGTTTTTTAAATTATTGCTGTTTTTCAAGATCACAGGGTTAAGGTAAAATTCAATACTGCCAGATGGAAATCAGGGCTACATATGCACCACACCTTAAAAGAAGGCTCTTCTTTATTTGCAGAGAGCAACATATTGTAAGAAAACATTTCAATTCTGGGAAAACATTCAAGTTAGGATTGCAGCCAGGCCTGATTGTCACAGAGTCTAATTGCTAAACTTTTCTCTACCACTCACCTGTCACTTTGCCATAGGGTGGTGGCTTGCATGTTGCTGTGGTTCTGGAAGCTATGCAACTGGTATTTCAAATATCAGCAGGGTTATAGATGGTAGCTAGGTTTCAGATGAGCTTTCAGACTAAGACAGACTAGGAAGACTGAGCAACAGACTACTTTCAAATATTTAGTCATTGAAAACCTTATAAATAGCACGGGAACACTGTCAGATACCTCCAGAATATTGAATATTGAAACACGATGAAGAACATCATAATATTGTCAGATATGGTACCAGAAAATGAGCCTCTCAGGTAGGAAGACACTGAAAATACAACTGGGGAAGAGCTACCACCTCCTCAATGAAGAGTGACTGTGGCGACACAAATGGAATGGAACGTTTCGAATAAACCTGATGGGGCACAACTCAAAACGAGGAGAAAACAGCTATAATCATACATCAGTAACCAGAAGATAAAATGTACAAAGTACTACTAATCTAGGAAAATTGGAAGTTGTAAAAAATGAAATGGAATGAATAAACATTGATATCTTAGATATTATTAGGCTGAAACAGACTAGTATTGGGAATTTTAAATCTGACAACCACATAGTTTACTATGCAGGAATGACAAATTGAAGAGGAACAGCATCATAATCATCATCAAAAAGAAAAATTTCAAGATATATTTTGAAGTACACTGTTTGCAATAAGATAATATTCATACACCTACAAGGAAGATCAATTAATACAACTATTACTCAAATTTACACACCAACCACTAAAGCCAGTGAAGATGAAATTGAAAGATTCTACCAACTTCTTCAGTTTGAAATTGATCAAACATGCAACCAATGTGTATTGATAATTACTAGCTATTAGAATGCAAAGGTTGGAAACAAACGGGAAGGAGCAGTAGTTGGAAATATATCCATGGTGATAGAAACTATGTTGGAGATCTCTTGACGAAATTTTGCAAGACCAATGACTTGTTCATTGCAAATACCTTTTTTAAACACTGTATGACTATACATATATACCTCAACAAATGGAAACACAGAAATGTAATTGACTACATCTGTGAAAAGAGACAGTGGTAAGGGGCAGTCAAAACAAGGTAAGGGGCAGACAAAAAAAACCATCAACTGCTCACATGCAAATTCAGGCTGAGGCTGAAGGAAATTAAAACAAGTCGATGAGAGCCAAAATGTGACCTTGAACATATTCCATGTGACCTCAAAAACAGATCTGATGAATTAGACATTAATGATCAAAGACCAGAATAGCTGTGGGATGACATCTAGAACATCATACAGCAAGAAAGCAAAAGGTCATTAAGAAGACAAGAAAGAAGAAAAAGACCAAAATGAATGTCATAAGAGGCTCTGAAAGTTCTCTTCAGTGTAGATATGATAAAGCAAAGGGAAGAAATGAGGGGATGAAAGAGGTGAACAGAAAATTATAAAGGGTAGCTCAAGAAGACAAAGTCAAATATTATAATATGTGCAAAGATCTGGAGTTGGAAAACCAAAAGGGAAGAAAACAAACACTCAGCATTGCTCAAGCTGAAAAAAACCTCAAGCCTTGACTTGAAATACTGAAGGATTCTAGGACAAAATATTGGATGATGGAGAAAGCATCAAAAAAAAAAAAAAAAAAAAAAAAAAAAAAAAAAAAAAAAAAGATAGACTACAGAATCACTGTACCAAAAAGAAATGGTCGATGTTCAAACATTTCAAGAGGTAGCAAAAGATTAAGAGTCAATGACAATGAAGGCAGAAGTTCAAGGTGCACTGAAGGCATTGGCAAAGAACAAGGCTCTGGGAATTGACAGAATACAAATTGAAATCTCTCAACAAACTGATGTGGCACATTACTGGTGATTGGAATGCAATCACCATCTATGCCAAGAAATTTGGAAGACAGCTACCTGGACAATTGATTGGAAGAGATACATATCTGTGCCCCTCCAAAAGAGAGGTGACCCAAGGGAAATGTGGAACTCTTTGGACAGTATCATTAATATCACATTCGAGTAAAATTTTCCTGAAGGTAATTCAAAGACAGCTGCAACAGTACATTGACAGGGAATTGCCAGAGGTTCAAGCTGGATTCAGACAGGGACACGGAATAAGGATTATAATTGCTGATGTAAGATACACCTTGCCAAAAAGCAGAAAATAACCAGAAAAATGTTTACCTATGCTTTATTGGCTACACAAAGGTTTTTGATGGTGTGGATCTTGGTAAGCTATTGACAACATTGACATTGTAGAGAATGAGTATTCTGGAACACTTAATTGTACTCATGAAGAACCATGAGGCAATTGTTTGAACAGAATGAGGGAACACCAAATAGATAAAATTAGGAAAGGTATATGTGACAGTTGTATTATTTTACCAGACTTATTCAATCTGTATGCTGATCACATCATTAGCAAAGTTGTATTATATTACATATGAAGAAGAACATGCATCAAGGTTGGAGGAAGACTCATTAACAACCTATGGTATCCAGATTATACAACCTTGCTTGCTGACAGTGAAGAGGACTTAAAATACTTACTGTTGAAAATCAAAGACCACAGCCTTTGGTGTGGTTTGCACCTCAGTGTAAAGAAAACAAAGATCCTCACCACTGGACCAGTAAACAATATCAAGATAAATGAAGAAAAGATTGAAATTTTCAGACTTCATTTTGCTCAGATCAACCATCAACACTTATGGACGCAGCAATCAAGAAACCAAATGATGTATTGCATTAGGCAAATTGTTGCACAAGAATTCTTTAAAGTGTTCAAGTGCAAATATGTCAGTTTGAGAACTAAGGTGAGCCTGACCAAAGCCATGGTATTTTCAGTAACTTCATATGCATGTGGGCAATAAGAAAGAATTGATGCATTTGAGTTCTGGTGTTGAAGTAGAATATTAAAAGTACCATGGACTGCCAAAAGAACAAACAAATCTTTGTTGGAAGTACAGCCAGAATGCTCTTTAGAAACCAGGATGGCCAGACTTTGTCTTTCATTCTTCAGACATATTATCAGGAGGGACCAGCCCTTGCAGAGGAATATCAAGATTGGTAAAGTGGAGGGTCAAGGAAGAATAGAAGATCCCAGTGAGATGTACTGGCACATTTACTGCATCAATGGGCTCAAGTGTAACAATGATTGTGATGTTGACATAGGACCAGGCAGTGCTTTCTTCTGCTGTACATAAGGTCATTATGAGTTGGTACCAACTCAATAGCAACAAACCACAACAACTCTCTTCTCAGCAATCACTGGGGTTCAGAATGCTATTATGGCGTTTTCTTTGTGCTCACTAAGAATCTTTCTATTGCAAAGAGAAGAAAGTAGAATTAAATCTCTGGAAATATTTTTTACATGATCCTGTTATTTGAGAGTGGACCAAGGAAAAAATAAAATAAAAACTATAGAAGCGTAGTGGTTACGAATCGGGCTGTGAACCACAAGGTCAGCAGTTGGAAACTACCAGCCGCTCTGTGGGAGAGAGATGAGGTGTTCTGCTCCCGTAAAGATTTACAGCCTTGGAAACCCTGTACAGGGTCACTATGGGTCAGAACCAACTCAACGGCACTTAACACCAACAACATAGAAGAAATAAAATTTACCCAGAAGTGTGTAAGTATCATACATTATAGATTATTAAGTAGTTTGTTTTTGAAGTTGTTTGTTTTGGATTAAAAATGCAGAACAGTGGAATACACAAGAAAGGCACTGAGAAGAACCACCAAGCCTGGGTCTGGATTCTAACCTTGATTCTGATCAGGTTCACAGACCATAGACAGCTCAATCTGGAATTCAGGATACAAGGGGAAGAAGATACAGGACTCATAGTGATCCTATAGAACAGGGCAGAATTGCTCCATAGCATTTCTGAGACTATTTATCTTTACAGGAGCAGTCTGTCTTGTTTTTGATGGGTTTGAAGAACCAACCTTGTGGTTAGCAGCTCAACACTTAACCCACTGCACCACCTAAGAAAAATGTGACTTGTATCCTCAGGGCAAGGTGAACTATCAAAGGTTTTGCAAAGAATGTGTACCTTGCAGTTTTGATTTAGAAAATTCCCTGGCAGTCTTGTGTTTGATGAATGGACAGGGGAAAACACCCTGGGCAGAGAAACCAGTCAGGAGGCACTATGATAGCACAGACAGTAGTAATGAAGGCCTGCAGCAGATAGTCAGTGGGGACATAAGACAATGAGCATGCCCCAGGGGAAGAGGTGAGATACAAAGATGCTCTGTTTAGAGCATGCTGACTTCTTAGTGTCTGTGGGGGAGCAGGGAACACATGAGCATGAGAATCAGACTGAAAATTAAAACCAGCTGAAATTCTCTGAATTCCTATGAGACTCCATGCCTCTGTAACTATAGAATGAGGTATTGAAACCAAAAAAATCATCTATACAACAACAAATCTGCTGCAAAAATATACCAAATCTGCTGCAAAATAAATAAATAAAAGGGCAAACGGCTCTGAGGACCAGCCCTACTCAGTTATCCAGGCCTGGAAATGACCTTGCATAAATGTGGCACTGTGGATTAATGTGCTATACTGCAAAATCAGTTTGAATGGCAAGATTGATGATTCAAGCTCACCAGCTACTCCACGAAAACCCTATATAGGGTTACTATGGGTCGGAACCAACTCAATGCCACTTAATATCAACAATAACAAACCTCCTTCATTGAGACTTTCTTTTGGCCTCTCTTCCTAGGTAAAGGAATTGTGAGCTCTAATAACAATAACGCCTGGGCTGACACTGTTGTGAGGAGAAGACGCCCCAACTTCAAATATATAAATATTACAGAGACTCTTTATTGTTTTAAACAGAAGTAAACACAAGACAAACACGAACACAGATAACCCAGGTGAAGGAAATCAAAACCACCATGATGAGTTTCCAAAGTTTTAACAGCGCATGCTGACCCTTTTTAGGGCACAGGGAACCAAGAAATCTATTCCCATAACCATGACTGATGCCAGCAATGCCTCAAAAATGCATGCTGGGGCTAGGGAAGCAGGGAGGGGAGCATTGCAGATAGGAAAGCTTACAGACTTTCTCTGAGGCTGTCAGTGTAGAACATCACAACCAGGCCACCATAAAGGGGTGTGCCCAGGAAAGTTTTGCAGAAAGTGGCCCCAACCCCACTTTTAAATATATTCTGCTTCTGACTCCAGCAGTTCGGCCGTCAAGAAGTGCATGAGATATTTAAGTGGCATCTGAGCACTAACACCTAGGCACAAGATGGAATTAAGCTCTGCCAGGCTGGAGTCATTCATAGGGAAAAGCCTTCCAATTTCATGCTCAACAGCAAAGCCAAGGCACCAGGGATATTTATGCCTCTCAGCCCGTGTCTCCCACTTGAACACTGGTAATTAATTCCTCAACCTCAGCCACAAGCTCTTTAGTTCTCTTTTGTCCATAAGTTGTTAAGTGCCATCAAGTCAATTTCAACTCATAGTGACCCTATGTAGGGTTTCCAAGGAGTGGCCGGTGAACTTGAACTGCCAGTGGAGTGCTTATCCTGTAGCACCACACCAGGAGTTCCCTATTGGGAAGAAATGTCTTTCTCTCAGTGAGTATTTCTGAAAGACTCCAGTAGTGACCAAAGCCCAGATTTGGATAGCCTTCCCTTCTACTCTTTTTCATGTAGTTTCAGGGAACTATGAGTTTCCCTTCCTTTCTCCCACTCTAACTCCTTAAAACTGCAAACTAACCATATTTGGAAACATTCTAAATATCCACCAGTAGGTGATACACCTATAAATTATGTATCTTCCATGCAGTTGAGCACCATTCAGCACCGAAAAAAATCAATGAGGCAGGTTTCTTCAAAAACATAGATCTCCAAATCCTATATACAAAAAATAATTGAAAGCAAAACACCAACAGAAACTTGCACACCAGTTTTCATTACAGCACTACTCACAAGAGCTATTAGGTGGAAACTTAGTACCCCACAGCACATGAAGAAATCATCAAAATATGGTCTCTACCGACAACAGAATCCTACTCAGCCATAAAGACAAATAAAGTCCCAAAGCATGCAACAACATAGATGAACCTTGAAAACATTTTGCTGAGCAAAATTAAGTCAGTTACAAAAGGACAAGTAGTGTCCAATCCCACTTATAAGAAATAGGAAAATATATAGGTACCGTCTCCATGACACATAACCACTATCACCACCACCATCACCATAGAGACCAAAGTGGTTACCAGCAGGTAGCAACAATCATTGCTTAGCGGCCACTGAGTTTCTGTCAATGATGGTCCAATAATTTGATGCCACCCAGAGGCACCTTGGAAGAAAAACTTGGCAATCTAATTCCAAAGGACTGTAGTCTTGAAAACCTTAGGAACAGTTCTACTCTGCAAGTTGGAATTGACTTGATGGCACCTAAGCAAGCATCATCACTAAGAAAACCCAGTCATTAAAAACCTTATACTGAAAACAAAACAAAACCCATCATCACTAAGTCAATTATGACTCATAACCAACCTGTCAGGACAGAGTAGGACTGCCCCACAAGGTTTCTAAGACTATACCATTCTTATGGAAGCAGACTGTCACATTTGTTCTACTGCCAGGTTTTTCTCATGCAAAAATCCTACTGGGGTGGGACAAAACTCAAAATCATCAAAGACTGACCTTACTGGTTGAAAGAGACTGATGGGACCCTGGAGAATCCTTAGTCACTCTTCAGGCTTGGAGCTGAACTTACCCCCAGGGCTCAATTTTCAGCCAAACAAGAGACAGGCCTATAAGATGATCTGAGAGCAGTAACAGCCACAGCCAGCACTTCAGAATGTAATACTCAAGCCAAGTGGGTTTGCCCCAGTCTTGCGTAAGTCAGAGAAAAGGAAACATAATGAAGTTATTCTTCTTACTACTTAACTTATTCTGTTCTATGGAAATTAGTAACAAATAAGTTTTTTGCTAATGTCTTGTTACCAAGATACCACTTTTCCAATTACTCACAAAGAGCAGAGATTATTAACCCTGTGATTTTATTCCAGTGGGGCTGTTCAAAATCACATTTCCTGCCATCCACACTGGTTAAATATTGAATTATAAATGGTGCAATGATAATGAAACTCTCAGAATGAACCTATCTAGGCTCCAAATGGATTTTCCTGATAGAGTAAAGGAGGGCAAGGAAAGGGAAGGCAAATACTAATTGTGTGAAGGTCTGAGGTATTCATTTTGATTTTCTAGAGCAATAGGGAAGCCCCAAAGCCTCTATGTGAACCTGATCCTAATTCCATGCTACAAACATTATTAAACTCTAGGGTCTAAGCGTTTTCAGAATTATCTGCAATAGGAACCATTTGCAACCATACCACCTGGAGCCTCTTTGGATTTTTTAAATCAAAATGGGAGTTGGTTAGTAAACGGACAACTCTCATTGTGTAGAAGGCAAATAGAACTGGGAATGGCTTCCACAGCCTCCTTTTCTCTATAAGGAATTCACAAGGAACTCTTAAACCCCTGGTGCATGAGTCCAAGAGCAGGCTCAGGAAAGGCAGGAGGGGGATGGGGGTGCAGCAAGGTCTAGCTGAAATGTAGAAGTAGCTAAGGATGGCAGAAAGCTGAGCCTGAACCTGATGCTTCCAGAACCAATAAGCCTTGTACATACTACAGTAGCACCTGGGGGCTGGTTAGAAATGCAGATTCTTGAACTCCACCCTACAGACCCACAGAATTCCAGTCTGCATTTTAACAAGGTGGCTAGGTGATTCATTTTGAACACATAATTTGAGTCCTGGTGTGGTGCTGTAGGATAAACACTGGACTTCAAACCACAAGGTCAGTGCTTCAAACCCACAAGCTGCTCTTCACAAACCCTATGCAGGGTTGTGCTGAGTTGGAATAAATTTGTCAGTACTTAACAACAACAACAAAGGAGCTCTAGTAGTGTAGTGGTTATGAATCAGGCTGCGAACCTTAAGGTCAGCGGTTCGAAACTACCAGCTGCTCCGCGGGAGAAAGATGAGGCTTTCTACTCCCGTAAAGATTTACACCCTCGGAAACCCTGTACAGGGTCGCTATGGGTCGGAACCGACTCGACGGCACTTAACAACAACAACAACACTATAGGCACCAAGGAGCCCTGGAAGCATAGTGGATTACAAGTTGGGCTGATAAATACAAGGTCGGTAGTTCTAATCTACCAAAAGCTTCACAACTTCACTGGAGAAAGATGAGGCTTTCTGCTTCAGTGAAAACTTACAGCCTCAGAAACTCTATACAGGGTCGCTATGAGTAGGAACCAACTCAGTGGCTCACAACTATCACCACTGCCACCAACAATATAGGTACCAGGGAAATGCTGACTGAGTTAAATGCACAGAGGAGACTAGAAAAGATGAGTACCTCCCTTTTTAGCCTGTTGTTGTTGTTATTAAGTGCTGTCAAATTGGTTCCAACTTCTAGTGACCCTATGCACAATAGAAAGAAACTCTGCCCAGTCCTTTATCATCCTCACAGTTACTACTACACTTCAGTCTACTGTTGTGGCTACTTTGTCAATTCATCTCATTGGGGGTTTTCTGTTTGCTGACCCTCTACCAAACATGAGGTCCTTCCCCAGGGCTGGGTCCCTCCTGGTAACATGTTTGATCAGTTTCAGACTGAAGAAGTTGGTAGAGTTCTTCAATTTCATCATCACTCATTTTAATGGTTGGTGTATAAATTTGAATAATAGTGAGTGGTGTTAACTGGTCTTCCTTGTAGGCGTATGGATATTATGCTACCATTGACAGCATTGTACTTCAAGACAGGTTGTGAAATGCTCTTTTTGACAATGAATACAATACCATTCCTCTTCGGTTTGCCATTCCTGGCATAGTAAATAATACATATATCAGATTCAACATAGCTAATGCCAGTCCATTTCAGCTCACTAATGTTGTGGATATCCATCCTTAAGTGTTCTATTTCACTTATGACAACTTTCAGTTTTCCTAGATTCATTATTTCATACATTCCATTTTCTGATTATTAATGGATATGTGCAGCTGTCTCCTCATTTTGAGTCGTGCCCCATCAGTAAATGTAAGTCCAGGAAGCTTTGCTCCATTCAAATTATTTAGGCCAACTCTACTTTGAAGCAGCAACTCTTCCTCAGCCATGTTTTAAATGCCTTCCAACTTGAGGGGCTCACCTGCTGATGCTGTGTCAGACAATGTGCTGCTGCTATTCATAAGGTTTTCAGTGGCTAAACATTAAGAATTGGTTCAACCTCTGCTTCTTCCTAGTCTGTCTTACTCTGGAAGCTCCACTCAAACGTGTCCACCATGGCTGACCCTGCTGGTATTTAAAATACCAGTGGCATAACTTCTAGAATCACAGCAACACACAAGCCCCCACAGTTATGACAAACTGACAAAAGAATGGTGGAGAGTCTGTTTTATACAAAAGAAAAAATTTTCATACTTGCATGTAATGTTTAAAATTTATTTCCTTTATAACTGTATATAGTATAGTTAAGGGATTCAAAATATCATTTTCTTGCCTCAGTGAAAATGCTTTCTAACCTGGATGTAATACTTGGATTTCTTTTGGTGATGAAAAGATTGTAGCCCAATATAAAGCAAGTTTGTCATGTAATTTTTTCTGTGTCTTACTTTCCTCCACTGATAAATGGAGATGATAATACTGTAACTTCACAAAGATTACAGCTAGAATTCTAGACTCCCAGGCAGATGGCCATGTTCAATCTTCAATAACCATGAAATTTATAAAGATGGTTTATGATATGGGTTAAAAGCTTAGTTTTCAGAGCCAGACCACCTGGCTTTAAACCCTCAGTGACTCTCTGAGTAGCTTTATGTAAATAAATCACCCTTCCAACATTTTGGTTTTGTCCTTTATAAAAATGGAATATTAGTACTAGTTTATAGGTTCTTATAAAAATTAAATAAGCTTCACTTCTAATCATACGCCTAGCAAAATGCTTACTACATGGAATGTGCTAATTAACTATCATACATTGAAGAAATTGAAGTGGAAACACTTTTAAAAAATTAACACATCATACAATTGTAAGCCATCATTATTAAGTACTTGGTATTTCAGTTTTTTGTTTTTGTTGTTTTTTTTTAAAATCTAGTTTAAAAATAAATTAAACATCTGGACCTAAAATATACATAATTACAACAACAAAAGTTGAAAAAACACGTACATCCACAGATGGAGAATATTTACTTATTTTGGCCTAAAAATAACTCAACACTGTAATATAACAGAGATCCAATTTTCATAAATATTCATGGATGATTAAATGATAGAGTTAAAGTATGGCACTTAAAACGTATTCTGTGCATACATGTCTGAATATGAACTTAGTTAAAATTAGTTTTCCTTCATCTTTCAGGCAGATGATACAAAAGCCTAATCAATTATTCATCATAACAATGAAATTAATTACTTAGTCAAAGCTATGATGCAAATTCTGCCATGAAATCTTGTTTTGGCTAAATTAGACAACTTCATTTAGTGCAAAGTGAATAATCCATCTCTCCTTAAATCATTCATTCCAGGATTAAACATTATGGGTTTCTTCATTAAATATGCATACCAGAACTAGGTATGTATTAGCTTCTACTTTGCTTGGCCCTGGGGGATAACCAACTTATAGAGTTCTTGGAGTCTCTTCTTTGAAACTACCAATTCCTTTGGGCTGAACAAAAGCAAAATAAAGGAGAATTTTGAAAACACCAAGAATTTCATTTTGGAAGTCTTCAAAGTCACATTCTCACATGTAGATGACCTGAGAATTATCTTCATACCTACTCTGTCCCTCCTCTGTCTGAATGCTCCAGTGAATGGGGAGTTTATAACCCATTTAGTTAAAACTCTTTCCATTTCAAACAGCAGAAACCCCAACTTAAACTGCCTTAAGCAAAAAGGCAATTCATTGCCTATTATTACACTCACATGTTGAATGGATAGTCAAAGATTACTATATCAGTCTTGGAATGATCAAGATTCAACCACTGTCAAATGCTAGAATTTATCCCTGTATCTGAACTCTACTGCCTCTTAAATAGAATCCCCTCACCTCAGCTTCCCTTAAAGACCAGCAGGAAAAGATCAGCATCCCTTACATAAGTATTAGAATTGTGCCTTTGAAGTTCTGACTGCTCTGCCTGGCATCTTGTGCCCATCCCAGAACCACTCACTATTGTGGAAGAGTAGGAAGAAGACGTATGCAGTGCTCTGATATTAAGGCTTAGCTGCTCACACAGCATCCTTAGATAGGAAGGAGTCAGACCCAAAGTACAGAAGAGAGATTATTTAGAAAACGAGTCCAAATCAAACAGCGGAAAACATCACTGCCATGTGACCAGAATCAGACTTCCTACCTGGTATGGTGCTGTGAGTTAATGCACTAGATTGCAAAGTCAGTTTGAACCACCGTTCAAGCTCACCACTTGCTCCTTGGAAACCCTCTACAGGCTAGCTATGGGTTGGAACCAACTGGACGGCACTTAACATAACAACAACAAGACTTGGCGTACTGGTGTGGCACTGTGGGATAAAGTACTAGACCACAAGATCAGTTTAAACCAAAAGGCCAGAGGTTTAAACTCACCAACCACTCCTTGGAAACCCTATACAAGGTCACTGTGAGTCAGACAGAACCCATTCATCAGCATTCAGCAAATACACCAGTACTTAATACTGTATGTAATTCTGAAAAAGCATTCCTTTGGTTAGATAGGTATTAACTTCTGGAATTTCCATTCACAGACCTATATTTACTGTCTGAAATTACATGGAACAGGACTTATTCCTCTTCCTAATGACAATCTTTCACCTCTATGTTGACAGACGCCTAAATCTTTCTGTGGGCTATGCTCCTCCAGGGTTGTTGTTGTTGTTGTTTGTTGTTGTTATGTGCCATGGAGTTGGTTCTGACTCATAGCGACCCTGCACAAGGTTTCTGAGGCTGTAAATCTTTACGGGAGCAGAAAAATGTCATCTTTCTCCCATGAAACAGCTGGTAGTTTCAAACCGCTGACCTTGTGGTTTGCAGCCCGATTTGTAACCACTACGCTACAGTATGTCAATATCCCAAACAGTAGAATTTTTGGATTAGAAATAAATTAATGCATGCTATTAAGTAGGTATAAGAGTCAGAATGTGAAGACTAAATATAACTGTAATTTTTGTTCTGTTTATATTTGCTTCAAATAAATGATCTTATTAATTAATTTGATTAAGATTAATATTGGTAAGGTGATTGGGGAAACGAGCATTTTCAAGACATTCAGTTCTGGTAATGGTGATTAGGTAATTTAGAACAAACCTCCTATTGTACATACAAAAATGCTGAAGAAAATACTTTTAACTGCTTTTACAAATATCAAAGAACTAACAAAATGAAAAATTACTAGAACCAAAACTAAAAAAAACCATGCATCAGAGAGTTCTGTCCAGAACTCAAAAGTGACTTTTGCTGTGGAAGCATTTTGCAATCTGGAAGAAATAACTGCAAAACTGACCTGTGGTTTGGCTGTTCCATAGAGCAAGAAGAAGAGTTAAGGACTTCAGACACGCCAACGTTAGTAATTTTAACAACCCACTGCCTAAAACGATATGACTGTTGTTGGTGGTGATGGTGGTGTTACATGCCATCGAGATGGTACCAACTCATAGCGACCACATGCACAACAGAATGAAACACTGCTCGGTCCTTGGCCAACCTCACAATTACTGCCACGCTTGAGCCCATTAATGTTGCCATTTTGCCAATCCATCTACTGGAAGTTTTCTTCTTTTTTTCTGAACCTCCACCTTACCAAACATGATATCCTTCTCTAGCGATACATACCTCCTAACAATATGTCCGAAGCATGAGAGACAAAGTTTGGCCATCCTGGCCTCCAAGGAGCACTCTGGCTGCACTACTACCAACACAGATCTGTTGGTTCTTTTGGCAGCCCATGGCACTTTCAATATCTTCCTCCAACACCATAACTCAAATGCATCACTTCTTCTTCTATGGTCTTACTTATTCACTGTCCAGCTTTCACAAGCATATGGGGTGTTTGAAAATATCATGGCTTGAGTCAGGCATACCTCAGTCCTCAAGCTGACATCTTTGCACTTCAACACTTTAAAAAGGACTTGTGCAGCAAATTTGCATAATGCAATATGTCATTTGATTTCTAGACTGCTGTTTCCATGTGTTGATAGTTGATCCAAGAAGAATGAAGTCCTTGACAACTTCAATCTTTTCTCCATGATAAGAATGTTGTTTATTGGTCCAGTGG
>NW_006408575.1:16242211-16243970 GCF_000296735.1 Chrysochloris asiatica
CTGGTGAGGTCCATACTTTGTACATTCCATGTTCCAATTCTTAATGGATGTTTACAGCTGTTTCTCTTCATTTTGAGTTGTGTCCCATCAGCAAATGAAAGTCTTGCGGGCTTTACTCCATTTGTATTCACAGTCAACTCTACTTTGAGGAGAGAGTTCTTCCCTAGTTGTATTTTGAGTGCCTTCAACTTAAGGGGCTCATTTTCCGCCACTATATCTGACAGTGTTTCTCTGCTATTTATGAGGTTTTCAGTGATTAAATATTAGGAAGTCGTTCATCATTCCTTCTTCCTACACTTGTCTTCGTCTGGAAGCTCATCTGAAACCTGTCCACTATAGGTGACCCTGCTGGTGTTTAAAATAACCATGGCATAGCTTCCAGAATTACAACAACTCACAAGCCACCACAGTACGACAAACTGACAGACAAGTGGTGGACAATGAGACTAAAAGGGTTATATTCTTTGGATGAGGATGAACTAGTTGTAATCCTATTCTTAGATGGACTTTCAGCTTGTCTTCAAATCACATAAATAACATAGGGAACTTCAAGCCTTGAACTTAAATTAAGGGATCCTAGGCTAGTGACACCCTAAGATGTCTGCAAGAAGTAAATGTAAGTTCTTCCTGAAGAGAGCAATATGATTGTCTCAAATTGTTACACTATAAATAATTTTTCAAATGCTATGACCTAAATACAATCAAAGATAACCAAGTGCCTGAGAAATTAAGAAACCATGTGTGAAAGGCAGCAAGAGAAAGTATATATAAAAATCCACAAAGATCTCAGATAGTGAAATTATACAACATCCATGTTTAGTGTTTTCAAAGAAATAAAAGCTAAGATTGAAAATTTGGGCAGGTAACTGGGGACTTATAAAATTTGACATATCAGATTTGAAAAAGAATTAAATCCAAATTCGGTAACTTATTTTAAAAATTGAAAATTAAGAACCTAATTAATTATTTTAAATATGTATTAGACTCGGAGAGGAACAAACAAGATGGTGGATCGGGTGAGGAGGTCCATCAGCAACAACACAGAATACCCGACTAAGCAGGCTCAGGGGATGGTCCCATAACTCTGAACCACATGTAAAGTAATATTTATAAGGTTCGAAGGCTTACAGCTGGGGGAATTTGTGGCAGAAGCAAGAAATCTATTGCTTTCTAGTTAGGGGCACTCAGCTACTCCAGGAGCCACCATCTTGGGTGAGACCAAGTGGGGGAAGGATCAGAGTGGCCACAGACGCCTGGCAGAACCGCTGAGATAAAGGTGTGGACATTCTTTTCTTTTGGCATCTGTTCAATGGTCCCTTGCTGTCTGAGCACCTCCATTCTGGTGACTATAGGGGTGCCTGAGCTAGTGGACACCCCAGCCCCACCCTCGGAGGGTTCTACTACACATGCACACAGATCTCCTCGAAATTTAAAGAGACAGTTTCCACTTAAAACCAAACAGCCAGAGCCGGCCCTGAACTGTTTAAACTAGAAAAAAGGCCTGAACAGGGATTGTGGAACAGGACAGACAAAAAAGGCCAAAAATTAAATCCTAAGTTACGTCAAAACAACCAACAGTGGCATCTTAAAATTTCTCAAGAAGCAGAGTGAAAAGGGAAGCCCATTTCTTGATCACATCTACCTGGAGGCAATCAGAAAGCATAAAAAATCTCAAAATACATACCCATCTAAGTATTAAGGCCACAGATAACCCTTGAATATGCCCAAAAAACAGAAGCAGATGACCATATCTGCACAT
>NW_006408575.1:16246639-16247970 GCF_000296735.1 Chrysochloris asiatica
TATATATATATATGACTCAAAAGAGAATTTATGAGCAGATAGGCCAGAAGAAACTATTCATAATGCTATTCAGAGAGACAAGAAGATATTCAGAAAGCAGGCTAATAAAATAGGAAGGTTTAACGAAATAAAAAGGCCTTTTTTTTCTTTCTTTCTCCAATTGGCATTAAAAAGGAGAGGAGAGAAGCATGAGGCTAAGGCAAAACTTGAAGAGGTAATAGCAGAACATTTTCCAGAGTTGATGAAAGACATCATTTTGCAGATTCAAGAAGTCAAAACATCCTGAGGAGGATAAATAAAAAGAAATCCAGATCTAGACACATCATAGTGAAAATTCAGAGAACCAAAGACAGGGAAGAAATCTTTCAAGTGGTCTGAGACAAAAAAAGATTAACTTCAAAAGAGCAATGTGAGATTGACAATTGTCTTATCACACACAATAATGAAAAACAGAGGAGAGTACTAAGTTATCTTCAATATGCTGAAAAAAGTAACTGCCAACTTAGAGAATTCTAAGCCAAGAGAAAATATTCTACCTAGAATGAAAGCCAAATAAAGAAGGCATTTTAAGATACCCAAAACTTTCAGATGTGGCTGCAAATAGACCTACACTAAGAAAATGCTAAAGGCTGTATTTTAGATAGGAGAAAAAGAATCCCAGATAGAAAGTCAGATATTTAGAAATGAGTAGAACAGAGAAAGTAGTAAAACTAGGTAAATATGTGCTATATAAAACAATAATAATATGTTGATAAGAACTGTTGTGAAAACAGTCTATTTCCTTAAAAACTTGGAAATATAAATACCATACAGCAATCCCACTAGTAGGTATGGATTCAACAGAAATAAGAGCTGTAATATGAACAGACAGATACACACCTATGTTCACTGCCACGGTATTCACAACAGCAAAAAGAAGAAAACAACCTAAATGTTCATCAACAGATGAATGGATAAGTATGCTACACAGTACACAAGAGTCAAGAATATCAATCAATCTCCAAAATATTTCATAACATAGATGAACTTGGAAAACATTATACTGAGTGAAATAAGTCAATCTTAAAAGGATAAATATGTGAGACTACCTAACATCATACATGAATAAACAAAAAGTCATTAACAAGACAAGAAAGAAGGAAAAGATCAAAATTGATTTTACAAGTGACACTGAAACTTGTTCTCCAGCATAAAGATGCTAAAGTAAATGGAAGATATGAGGAGGTACAAGAACTGAACAGAAAATTTAAAAGGTCAGCTCGAGAAGACAAAGTCAAATATTACAAGGAAATATGCAAAGATCTGGAGTCAGAAAACCAAAAGGGAAGAAC
>NW_006408575.1:16249461-16251413 GCF_000296735.1 Chrysochloris asiatica
TCATGTTTGGTAAGGTGGAGGGTCAGAGAAAAAGAGGAAGACCCCAGTGAGATGGGTTGGCAAAGTGGCATCAATGTGCTCAAGCACAGCAATGATAGTGAGGTTGGCCTGGAACCAGGTAATCTTTCATTCTGTTGTGTGTAGGGCCATTATGAGTCGGTACCGATCTGATGACACCTAACAACAACAACAACCATTATGGAAAATAAAAATAAAAAGTCTTCACACAAAAGGAAACATTCTTAAATGGTTACCAACAGTGGGAGGGGAAAAGAGGGCAAATCACTAACTTGAAGGAATATGTTTATTAACTTGGGTGAACTAAAAAGAAGATGAGGTAAGCACAAAATGATCAAGGAAAAGGAACAAACTGGGGTGAGTACAAGAGTTAAAGGCAACAGAGGTAATACTATTACATACACAAACCTGTAATAATAATAATAATATATGAGTGAACACATACTAGACAAACAAGATCAACATTTGCGTGAAGGAGAATGGGACTACACCCTTTAATATATAGAGATTTGACAGGATATTTTTACGGATGTATTTGTGTATACAGCAATGAATATAGAAGAACATACAGGGAAGAAAGTTATGAAAACTTAACAAAAACCAAACACCTTGAGGGAAATAAGCGATGGGCCTGGAGGCTGAGGATCATAGTCTCAGGGGACACCAGGGTTAACTGGCTCACCGTAGTTCATAAAGAAAATGTCTACATTATATTTTGGTGAGTAACAACTGAGGTCTTAAAAGCTAGTGAAATGTCCATCTAAGGTACATCTATTGGTCTCTCTCGATTCAAACCAAAGAAGAGTAGAGAAAAATCAAGGGACTAATGGATCATATAAACCTCAGTCTCCACAATCCTGAAATCAGAAGAAATAGATGGTGTCCAGCTACCACTATCCACTAGTATGAAAAGGATATTATATGATCCTGGATAGAGTGAGAGAAAAATGTGGAGAAAAATTTGAAATACTGAAAGATATATATTTTTTTTTATTAGGCACCCATAGCAAACTTATATACAACAGAATGAAACACCAGCCAGTCCTGCACCATCCTCATGATCGCTGCTAGGCTGGAGCCCACTACTGCTGTCACTGTGCCAGTCCAATCTGTTTGGGGTCTCCTTCTTTGTCACTGATGCTCCACTTTACCAAGCATGATGTCCTCTCAGGAACTGGTTCTTTCTGATAATATGTCAGAAGTATGAGACATAGAGTCTGGTCATCTTGGGTTCTAAGAAGCATTCTGATTGGAAGAAGTACAAACAGTTTTCTTTATTTATCTGCTAGGTCATGGTACCTTTAAAATTCTTCTCTAAAACCATAATTAAAACTCATCATATGAATCAAATAATTCAAATGCATCCTTATTCAATGTCTAACTTTCACATACATATGAAGTTATGGAAAATACCACGGATTGGGTCAGGTGCACTTGAGTTCTCAAACTGATATCTTTGAACTTGTACACTTTAAAGAGGTCTCATGCAACAGATATGCATAATGCAATATGTTCTTTGATTTTTGGCTGCTGCTTCCATTTGGGTTGATGGTGAATCCAAGCAAAATGAAGTGTTTGACAACTTCAATCTCTTCTACGCTTATCATGATTTAATTTACTGATTCGGTTGAGGATTCTCATTTTCTTTACATTGGGGTACAACCCATACCAAAGGTATGGGCTTTGATTCATTAGTATTTTAACTCCTTTTTGCTTTCATCAAGCAAGGTTGTATCATCTGCATCTCATAGGTTGTTATAGAGTCTTTCTCTCATCGTGATGCCACGTTCTTCATATAATCAACTTCTTGGATTATTTGATCAGCATACAGAATGAATAAGTATGGTGAAGAATTGCAACCCTGGAGCTCAACTTTCCCGATTTTAAACCACTTGTTCAAACAACTGCCTCTTATTGTATATGCAGGTTCCTCA
>NW_006408575.1:16253893-16257120 GCF_000296735.1 Chrysochloris asiatica
GTCAGTGTTCAATCATTTCAAGAGGTAACATATGATCAAGAACCGATGGTACAGAAAGAAGAAATCCAAGTTTCACAAAAGGTATTATTGAAAAACAAGCCTTTAGGAATTGAAATCTTTCAACAAATTGATGCAAGCTTGGAGGCACTCACTCATCTCTGCCAAGAAATTTGGAAGACAGCTACCTGGCCTACTGATAGGAAGAGATCCATATTCCAAAAAATGGTGACCTATTCCTATTCCAAAGGCCTATTCCAAAAAATGGTGACCCAACAGAATGTGGAAACCATTGAGCAATAACCTTAATATCACACACAAGTCAAATTTGCTAAAAAATCATTTTAAAACAGCTACAATAGTGCATTGACAGGGAAATGTGAGAAATTCAAGCCAAATTGAGAAGCAGATGTGGAATGAGGTTAGACAGTTGTTGGCTGAAAGCAGAAACTACCATTCTGGTGCTTTTGTCTATGTGGATCATGACACGCTAAAGGTAACATTGTGAACAGTAAGTATTCCATAACAGTTGATTGTGCTCATGAGGGACCTGTACATAGACCAAGAGGCAGTTGTTTGAACAGAATAAGGGGATACTGAATGGTTTCATGTCAGGAAAGGTCTGTGCCATGGCTGTGTTGTTGTTTTTTTCCACCATATTTAACAATCTGTATGCTGAGCACATAATTTGAGAAGCTGGATTATATGAAGAAGAATATGGCATCAGGATTGGAGAAATACTCATTAACAATCTCTGACATACAAATGATACAAACCAGCTGAAAGTGAAGAGGACTTAAAATACTTATTGATCCAACACTATATACAGCATTCAGTATGGGTGGCATGTTCAATGTAAAGAAAACCAAAATACTCTCAATTAGATCAATAAATAACATCATGATCAATAGAAAAAAGATTGAAGTTGTCAAGGACTTCATTTTGTTTGGATTTACAATCAACATTCATGGAAGCAGTAGTCGAGAAATCAAACATATTGCATTTGGCAAATCTGCTACTCAAGACCCCTTTAAAGTGTTCAAGAGTAAAGATGTCAGTTTGAGGATTAAGTTGTACCTGACCCAAACAATGTTCATTTCAATTGCCTCATATGGTTGTGAAAGTTGGACAATGAATATGGAAGACAATAGCAAAATTGATGCATTTGAGTTATGGTGTTGGAGAAGAATACTGAAAGCACAATGGACTGCCAGGAGAACAAACAGATTTATGTTTCAAGAAGTACAGCCAGAATGCTCCTTAGAAGCCAGGATGGCAAGACTTCTTTCATAATTAGGATATGTTATTAGGAAGGACAAGTCCCTAAAGAAGGACATCTTTCTTGGCAAAGTGGAAGTTAAGTAAAAAAAAATGGAAGAACCACAGCTAGATGGACTTGCACAGTGGCAGCAGCAATGGGCTCAAGCATAACAGCAATTGTGAGGATGGCACAGGACTAGCAGTGTCTTATTGTGCTGTGTATAGGGTTGATATAAGCCGGAGACAACTTGAGAGCACCTAAAAACAACGACAACAAATCAAAGAGCACAGATTTCTCTGGGGAAGGCTTAGAGATATAGAAACGCCACATTCTTAAGTTTATGAGAGGGCTTTAAAAAAGTAGTGGAAAAATTCCACTCTATTTTTCCATGAATTCTTTAACGTCCCAGAAAGCCCCTTCATATACTTTGATGGGGATATGTTGAGAAACTATAACTTTAATTTTGATACTTTCATTCAATAAATGTTCCTATGATTTATAATAATACTTTTTGACTAATCCACATATATTCAATCTATGTGTGAGAGTGAAATTGTTGGGTCATTTAGTAACTTCCAGAAGTGTTTTCCAAAGTGCCTATACCATCTTGCATTCCCACCAGCATTATAAGCTCAGTCTCACCAACATTGTTATTAACTTCTGTTATATCCATGCTAGTGTATGTGAAGTTTTTATATCCATGCTAGTGTATGTGAAGTAGTTATCTGATTGTGATTTGGGTTCACATTTCTCTAGAGACTAATGTTATTAAACATCCTTTCATGTACTAAATGATTATTGACATTTTCCTAGAGAATTTTTTATCAAATATTTTACACATTATTTATTTTTTTCCTTTTCTTACCAGTGGTCCTATTTTAAGAGGGAAAAGTGACAACCTAGAGCACATTCAAGCAAAAATAACAGAAAACTCAAATGGTACTTTTAGAAACTAGAAAAGTCTTGGAGGCATGCAAAGATATGACAATTGTCTTTAAACATCTGAAGGGCTGGCATGTGAAAGAGGAACAGATGCCTGTTTTTGTTCCGATGGGGAAAGAAAGACCAAGACCTGGCAGACATAGACAGAAGATTTTCTCTTGGCTACAAGAATAAACTTTCTACCTGTTGTTATTAGGTGCCATTGAGTCGGTATCAACTCACAGCATCCCTATGCATAACAGAAGGAAACACTGCCCAGTCATGGGCCAACCTCACAATTGTTCCCATGCTTGAGGCCATTGATGCTGCCCCTTTGCTAATCCATCTTCCCCAGTCGCATTTTCAGTGCCTTCCAACCTGAGGGGCTCATTTTCTGGCACTATATATACAATGTTTCTCTGCTATTCATAACGTTTTCAGTGACTAAATATTCAGAAATAGCTCATCACTCTTTCTTCCTAGTCTGCCTTCATCTGGAAGCTCATCTGAAACCTGTCCACCATGGGTGACACTGCTAGTATTTAAAATACCAGTGGCATAGCTTCCAGAATCACAGCAACTCATAAGCCACCACAGTACGACAAACTGACAGATGAGTGGTGGGCCTACTAGAGTCACACAAAATTTAAACAGGGAGAAAGAGCTTCTGGTTGTTTGAGATTCAGTAAATCTACACGCCTGGAGTCCATGTAAGGTACATACAATTAACTGAAAGGTTGATAGTTTGAATTTACCTATGGGTTCATTGAAAGAAAGGCTTGGAGATCTGCTTCCAAAAGATCATGATCGCTGGCCATTGAAAACCTTATGGTGCAATTCTGCTGTGATGCACATGAAGTCATATGAATCAGAATCAACTTGAATACAATTGTTTGTTTGTTTTTTAATTTGTCAAAATTGTTGTAAAGCCGACCAAAATTTGGGAAGAGAAATTGACCTACCTTCATTATTTATTCAGAAGAGGATGTGGAATGAGGGATATCATTGCTGATGTCTGATGGAATTTGACTGAAAGCAGAGACTATCA
>NW_006408575.1:16258180-16266053 GCF_000296735.1 Chrysochloris asiatica
GAGAAAAAGACGAAGACCTCCAGCAAATGGATTGGCAAAGTGGCAACATCAAAGGACTCAAGTGTGGCAACAAATGTGAGGTTGGCCCAGGACCAGGCAATGTTTCATTCTGTTGTGCATAGGGTCGCTCTGAGCTGGTACCAACTGGATGGCACCTAAGAACAACAACAACAACATTATTTAATAAATGTTTGTGAGCATAGTGTAAGACAGATATTTGTCTAAGTGTTGTATTAGGTTGCATCTTCCAGCCTTACTGGGTCTTTATGTTTAGGTCTACATGAAGACACATGTTTAAACAATTGTATGTTGCCTCATTCAATGAACTTCAAAACCTTAATCACATTACAAAAAGTAAAACAAAAATTCAAACAGCATTTTTCTTATATTTCTCATCATTTAAAGAGATTTCTTATCATATATGAAATAGATTTTAAATGGAAATTAAAATTAGCTTCCAGCATATGTCTTGGGTACAATGAACATTTAACATATTGTCTACATTCCAAACAATCCTGGTGATTTTCAATTACAATTTGAATTCAAATTGGTGACCTTGTCTTCTTCCAAGATCCTCCAGCATATTGGAAGCCCAAAGGGGTGGCTGGTATTGAAGAAGTAAATGAGATTAAGAAATGACAACCCTGCTGAGAGACTCTCCATCACCCACATAACAGATGTATGGAGATGAAAGGAATGTCATTGTCACCTTGGATTAATTTAGGATGGAATGAAGAGTTAGTCCAGAGTAAAACCAGTCAGAACGAGGTGTTCAAGAACATTATCTGTGAACCAGGAACAATAATTTAGAGTAAGAACAAAAGATAAAAAGGACACTTGGGTTGACCACAATGAACCAAGGAAGAGGTAAGCTGAGACCAGTGTCTAAAAGTAAACCAAAGGTAAAATAGGATCAGAGTTAAAGAGTGGTTAGGAATTGAAATGGCTGCTATGACCACAGTTTGAATGTGAGCCTCTGAAGTATACTTTCAGAGAAAGGTTATAAAAATGCAGGTTGCAGAACCTCTCTCCAAATTTGCTGAATCTGTGTCTCTACTGGGGTGGGGCCTTAGCAGGTACATTCTATTATATTCCCCAGATGATGCTTAGACTCTTACGTATAAAACCACAGGTCAGGTGACACATACTGAGTTTCTGAGATTAACAGAAGACTTTAGATCCTATGTGTCAGTTCTCCAAATGCCCTGGCCCATCCTCACTGGAGAAAATATATAGGTTTATGTGAAGGAACCTGCCAGAAATTACCAATAAACATACATTTATTGTGCTACACTTAACTAAGGCTGGAGAGAGAACTAACAACAAGAGCAATAAGATCTAATAATGATGCCAAGCGCTGTGCATCATGTCTTCCTCTGCAGTACTAGATTTAAAGCTTACCTATGATGAGGGTGGAGTCTTACTGTGACACTGTAGGATAAGCACTGGACTGTTAACCACCAGGTTAGCAATCCAAACTCACCAGCAGCTCCTTGGAAACCCTGTACAGCAACTCTATGAGTCAAACCAACTCGGTGGGACTTTACAGCATCAACAACATGAGGGGGCTATTATTATTAGTCCCAATTTTTAGATACAAAACTTAGACAAAGAAGGGCCAAGCAATTCGTCCTTAGCCACCCAGCTGGGCAATACTATGATCAGGTTCTTTCTCTACACAAATGTGTTGCAAAAGTTTTCAATGACAGCTAAATTTAAATAAAGGGTTGTAGCATTAGCTGATGATAAGACCTAGTTAATTAAGATTTTGATTGTTTTTTAAAAACCATGGCACACACAGAGGGCATTATGGTAAAGCAAACAAGACGCTGCTGTCTCTTTCAATCATCTGGATCCCCAAGCCAGAAGGTAGTGTCAGGGTTTGTAATCTCATTCGGACCTCTTTACATGTCAGTCTTGAAGAAAGGTCTGAGATTATGTTTTGGAACAGATTGAAAACTAAAGCTCAGAGGAACAGATTAAAATGATGCCAAGGCATCTGGAATCTGGAAGAAAAAGATGATAGGATTTTGTTGATGGAGCTGCTGAAGAGAGATAAGACACCAACCTCATTTCAGAGGGAGAGAGAAGGGAAGGAAAGATACAGAAACAGAGCACAGAGAATAGAGAGAACCAGAGTAGAAAAGAGAGACAAAAGGTGGAGGAAGAGCAAGACCAGGAAGGAGGATGGTAGGGCTCGGACTCTATGAAGGAGAAAGGAGCCTGGCCCTTTATTGTTTTGTTTTTAAGTCTCTTACAGTGTATTTTTTAGTATGTTTACATGTTCAGTCCTGATCACTCAGTCACTGGGCCTGAATATATGGTCCCATTTAGTGATAGAGTCTAAGGTTGAGTGACCTCAAGGATGAGAGATTCAAGGCCAAAATCTTTCTGGCTCCACTAGGACAGAGAACCTGTAACACTTATTAAAGTGGTTAGGGAAAACAATGAAAGAAAACCAAAGCTAACAGTAGAATAACCCGTACATGCTGGGATGACTAAGGTACTTATAAATCAGTAGGGGTCTGAAGGAGTACTGGTATGATACTGTAGGATAAGCACTGACTGCCAACCATAATGCCAGTGATTCAAACCCACCAGTTGCTCTTTAGAAATCCTATGAAGAGTTGCTATGAGTTGGAACTGACTGCAAGGCACTTAACAACCAAAACAGGGGCCTGAACAAGAACCCTGGTGGTATGATGGGTTATATAGTGGGCTGCTAACCAAAAGGTCAGTGGTTTGAATCCACCAGCTGTCAATGTGCACTGCTCACAGAAGTCATTCTTTTGTAAATAAGTCACTAATTTTCAGTATTCTCTAACTAGGAGCTGAATACAATCAGACTATTGCATCCTACCAGTAAGATAGAGGAGGGTCTCCTGTTAAGTTTAGGAGCAAGGGGCAGGTAGTTAACTTTTCAGCAAGTTCCTTGTTCTGCAACAAAGATTTGTCCTTAACCAATCCTCCATGTTTCTCTTGCTATTGTTCATATTATCGCTTCATTTATCCCTCTGAAGGCTCCTGGACAGATTGATTGCACTGTTCTGACCCTTGGACATCCTATCTCTGTTTATCTCTTCTGTTTTCCCATTATCACTTTCCCCAGACTAAATATTATATCTTGGTTTTTAATTACTTTAATGGGACTCTTCCATAGTAATTGGGACATTTAGGTCATTAGCTTGTTGCCTCAGATCTTCTTGAGCAGTTTTATTGATTGTTTCTTTGAGCAAAATCATATGGGGGTACTAGACCCACATAAACTTGTAACTTAGGTCAAATTTTATCTCGATTAATTAACAAAATTACTTTCTGGTGCAAAGCTACCCTTCTTTTAGAACAGTACTGTAGTTCACAAAATTGGCTGCATACTATAATCATCTGATGTGCTTTTAAAGCCCTGGTACTCAGGCCTCCCCCATGCCAATTAAATCAGAACCTCAAAGGGACACAGGCATCTCTCTTTTTTATGTTTCCCACCTCATCCCTGGAGTCCTGGTGTGGCGCTGTGGGCTAATGCTCTGAACTTAAAGGAGGATTTGAACCACAAGGTTGGTGGTTTAAACTCACCAGGCACTCCTTGGAAACCCTATACAGGGTCACTATGAATTGCAACTGACTCAAAGGCACTTAACAACAACCACTTTATTGCTATATGCAGCCAAGTTTGAAAACCATTACTTTAGTGGAAGATTTCTTTGACTTTAATGTGCACATGAATCACCTAAGGACCTTATAAAATGCAATTTTGATTCAGTTAGTTTGGTGTACAGTCCAGGGGTCTTCATTTCTAACAAGTCCCCATGTGATATGGATGCTCCTAGTAGGAATCCTGGTGTGGTGCTGTGGGTTAATGAGCTGGACTGCAAAGACAGTTTGAACCACAACGTCTGTGGATCAAGTTCATTAGGCACTCCTAGGAAATCCTAAACAGGGTTGCTATGGGTCGGAACTTGACAGCACTTAATAATAACAAGTCTGTGGGTAACACTTTGACAAGCAAGAGATTAGAATCTAAAATTTGGTTTAAGTCCTTGCTCTGTTGTTGTTAAGTGCTGTTGAGTTGATTCCAACTCATAATGACCCTGTATAGGGTTTGCGAGGGGCCACTGGTGAACTTGAACTACTGCCCTTGTGGTTCGCAGTCCAGTGTTGATCCTTCAGTGCCACACAGTACATCCTTGCTTTAGCCTTGGTTTACTGTGTAGCCAGTGACCTTCAGTTTCATCAGCTGAAAACTGGGAATTGAAATGAAGAATGTGTAAGGGCCTTTTCTACTACCCCACCTCCTGTTCCAAGGAGCTCTGGTAGCGTAGTGGTTACGAATTGGGCTGCTAACCTCAGGGTTAGCAGTTCGAAAATACCAGCTGTTCGGTGGGAGAAAGATAAAGCTTTCTGCCCCCATAAAGGTTTGCAATCTCAGGAATGCTTACAGGGGTCGTTATGAGTCAGAACTGACTCCACGGCACATACCCACCAACATCACCCCCTACTCCATACACAGCAAATATGAGACATACATAGCGGCATAGCGGCAGAACAGTGCTTTCTCAACTCAACAGAGTGTACACAGCTTCTATTCTACAGACAGCCATCTTCAGTGTTCTGCAAACAATTCTCCTTCATGACAGCATTAACAATCATCTTATTTGGGAACACCTCCCTTCTGTGACCTTTAATGCTCAGCATTGAAAACACAGCCTTATAATTATTGTTTTAAAACAGTAACCATGTTTAAAACTCTAAATGAAACTATTTCCAGACCCAGACTTTTTAGTTTCAAGTGGCTTCCTCCTTCTGCTCTTGCCTCCACCCAGGAAGCCCACTTCTCAACTCTCTGTTTTCTTTTGAGAGACAAAAAGTCTCCCCAGCCGCCCTTTGCCAGATTCCTGTTCACCTTTCATTAAGCTTGCTGACAGCTGGCTTCATCTCCTCATGAGTTAGTTCAACACATTCTCATTTAAATATGTCCCACCTGGCTTCATTAAGTTTCCTGCCAGCTTCTCCACTTGCAGCTTCCTCTGCAAATGCATATGCATCAGAGTAAATAAAATGGGGACAAGGGAAGACTGAGACTTAAAAGTGATAGGATTATAGAACCATCAATACATTCAGGTTGCCCTGGACCCGAGGCAACTAAAATCCATAGGAGTCTAAAGCAGATAAATACTGTAATGCCAAATCCAGGAAGTCTTAAATTCAGATCCTGACTGTGAAGCACAGGGTAGTGGAGTCCTTCCAGTGTGGCTTAAGGCACAGCTCTATCACAGGGGGTTGAACCTTGAATGAGTTCCATGTCCTGTCTTTGATTCTGTTTTCTCAGCATCAAGAACAGGAATAGTATACCTGCTTTGCTGAACTGCTGTGAGGATTCAATGAGAAAACTCCCTTGAAATCCTTAGAATACCCACAACATAGTTAGTGCTCAATATAGATTGGACGTTATCTATTTTATTTCACTGAGAAAGGCGAAGTTTGTAGAATGAGTTTGCTGTAAAGCCTTAACGTTTGATTGTGGAGCCCCCATAAAGCATCATGTGTAAGAGTCATGTACTACTTCAAAGTCCTTTCTTAAACAAATGGAGAAACAAAGTTGATTCTAGTCTACTGCTTTTCCCATGTGTGTCTCATCTCATTTTGGTTTTAAGCTCCTTAAGGGGCATAATTCTGTCTTCTGGCTGCACACAAAGATACTAAAAATTTGTTTGTATATGGGTACCAATTTATCACAATTGTTCAAAGAGGAACAACTGCATCAACAACCTCCTTTGATCAAAGTGTGTCCATATAAGATTTGTGTGTTTATAATTCATCATTTTGTAAAACCCTTAATGCACCCAAATCCTACTCACACTTCCAGATCTGAGTCTTTAAAACAAATGCTTGTGCTAGACCACAACCTTGTGTTGCTTGCCCAGAACATTATTGTAACTAACTTAGAATTTCAATGCAGTCTACTTTCATGTGGATGCACACACCACAGTTTGTGACAAGTCACATCAATTCCTTTTGTCTTCCTCCTCTGTATCACCTTGTTGTTGTTGTTAAGTGCCATTGAGTCAGATTCGACACATAGGAACCCTGTATAGAGTTTCCGAGGAGCAAGCTGGTGAGCTTGAACCACCAACCGTGCAGTTCAAATGGCTCTGTATATCACTTTACTGTGGTGCTGTGGGTTAATGCGTCAGACTGCAAAGTCATTTGAACTGCAGGATCAGTGGTTCAAGCTCACCAGCTACTCCTTGGAAACCCTATACAGGGTCGCCATGAGTCAGAATCGACTCAATGGAACTTAACAACACAAGTCTTGAATGTTGTCAACTTTGCCTCAGGCAGAGACTAAGCATCCACCCTCTGTGTAGGTCTAGAATATCATGGGAGATAAGGGCTCAACTGGAAGTCAGGAGACAGGAATCTCAGATCTGTTTCAGTTTGGAACACATATTGGAGAGAGAGGGAGAGAAGTTACTGATTATAAATAAAAAAGCTATTAAAAGAGACCACACAGAAAATGATACTAAATTAAATGAGATCTCTGACACTTACCTTCACTTGGACCTTTGCCTGCTGGTGTTACTGCTGGAAACTCCTGACCACAAAGAGAGAATCTTGTCTTGAAAGCTCAATCTGCACGTTAGGGATCATTTCACTACAATTCTTCTTAAACTCTAATGTGTATAAGAGTCACCTGGAACACTCATTAAACTCAAGATCTCTGGGATTCACCCTCAGAGTATGTGATTCTGTAGGTGTGAGATGAAGGGTTACATTTCTAACAAGTTCCAGGTGATGCTGAATCTGCTGGTCTGAGCACCACACTTTGAGAATCATGGGAGTAGAGCAGGGATTCTCAGCCTTGGCTTCATATTAGAACAAATTGGGGAATTTTTTTGAAAAATTAGACATCCAGACCAAATGCCCAAGCATCACTTAAAGGATAGGACTCATGAGTTGGCATTTAAAAAACCTTCCCAGGTGATTAGAATGTTGACCTAAGGTTGAAAACTATTAAGCTAGAGGCTCCTGAAGGCCATTACCAGTTGATGTTAAGTAGATTCTGACTCCTGATTTACCAGCTATAAAACACTATGATCACATATTTAAATGTTTCTTAGTCTGATCAAGGCGTTTCAGAAATGATCATTTGGAAATGTTTGAAGATGGTTCTTTACAAAACAGAATGATTTCACTGAGCTAAATTCTTGGGCTAGGAGGTGTTTGTTTTCTTCCTTTTCTAGTTACACTCAAGTTGGTGGTGACACTGATGGTGGTTATTTTGGAATATGAACAGGAGTCTGAGCTAAGTTAGGATGGAATTGGTTTTGTCCCTCATAAAGATATTTTGAAGTCCTCATTGCAAATACTTGTGAATATGACCTTATTTAGGAATTAAAAGCTCATGAGCAGCCATCTAAGGTGCAACTATTGGTCTCTCCATGGGTGGAAGACAGAAAAATAATGAGAACTTAAGATGTTTGCAATCAATTAGTCCAATGGACTAATGGAATATGTGGACATCAGTCTCCACGATTCTGAGAACAGAAGAATGAGGTGGTGCCTGCTAATTCTACCACCTGCATCTTTGCAGATATAATTAGCTCATTTGTGTTCATACTGGAAAAGGGTAGGCACCAATCCGATATAACTCGAGTCCTTATTAAAAAAAAGAGAGAGAGAGACATACAAAGGGAGAAACACCTGGTATAGAGTCTCCAAGGAGCAGCTGGTAAGTTTGAACTGTTGACCTTGTGGTTCACAGTTCAGTGCTTATCCTATAGGACCAAACCAGAAGTCCATCCACCTACATATTCTCCTCTCTACTATTTACTGCTGTGCTAAAAATTGGGCCATGAGAGTGAGTTCCTTTCCA